>NW_027311048.1:0-36864 GCF_047496795.1 Chiloscyllium punctatum | reverse complement strand
GGGAGAGAGGGCGTGCGTGTGTGTGTGTGGGGAGAGGGGCGTGCGTGTGTGTGTGTGGGGAGAGGGGCGTGCGTGTGTGTGTGTGGGGAGAGGGGCGTGTGTGTGTGTGTGTGGGGAGAGGCGGTGCGTGTGTGTGTGTGGGGAGAGGGGCGTGCGTGTGTGTGGGGGAGAGGGGCGTGTGTGTGTGTGGGGAGAGGGGCGTGTGTGTGTGTGGGGAGAGGGGCGTGCGTGTGTGTGTGTGTGGGGAGAGGGGCGTGCGTGTGTGTGTGGGTGGGGAGGGGCGTGCGTGTGTGTGTGTGGGGAGAGGGGCGTGTGTGTGTGTGGGGAGAGGGGCGTGTGTGTGTGTGGGGAGAGGGGCGTGCGTGTGTGTGTGTGGGAGAGGGGCGTGCGTGTGTGTGTGGGTGGGGAGAGGGGCGTGCGTGTGTGTGTGCGTGGGAGAGGGGCGTGCGTGTGTGTGGGTGGGGAGGGGCGTGCGTTGTGTGTGTGTGGGAGAGGGGCGTGCGTGTGTGTGTGCGTGGGGAGAGGGGCGTGCGTGTGTGTGGGTGGGGAGGGGCGTGCGTGTGTATGTGTGGGGAGAGGGGCGTGCGTGTGTGTGGGTGGGGAGGGGCGTGCGTGTGTGTGTGTGGGGAGAGGGGCGTGTGTGTGTGGAGAGAGGGGCGTGCGTGTGTGTGGAGAGAGGGGCGTGTGTGTGTGTGGGGAGAGGGGCGTGTGTGTGGAGAGAGGGGCGTGTGTGTGTGTGGGGAGAGGGGCGTGTGTGTGTGTGGGGAGAGGGGCGTGTGTGTGTGTGGAGAGAGGGGCGTGTGTGTGTGTGGGGAGAGGGGCGTGCGTGTGTGTGGGGAGAGGGGCGTGCGTGTGTGGGGGGGGAGAGGGGCGTGCGTGTGTGGGGGGGGAGAGGGGCGTGCGTGTGTGGGGGGGGGAGAGGGGCGTGCGTGTGTGGGGGGGGGAGGGGCGTGTGTGTGTGGGGAGAGGGGCGTGTGTGTGTGGGGAGAGGGGTGTGTGTGTGTGTGGGGAGAGGGGCGTGCGTGTGTGTGGGGAGAGGGGCGTGCGTGTGTGTGGGGAGAGGGGCGTGTGTGTGTGTGGGGAGAGGGGCGTGCGTGTGTGTGTGTGGGGAGAGGGGCGTGTGTGTGTGTGTGTGGGGAGAGGGGCGTGTGTGTGTGTGTGTGGGGAGAGGGGTGTGTGTGTGTGTGGGGAGAGGGGCGTGCGTGTGTGTGGGGAGAGGGGCGTGTGTGTGTGTGTGGGGAGAGGGGCGTGCGTGTGTGTGTGTGGGGAGAGGGGCGTGTGTGTGTGTGTGTGGGGAGAGAGGGGTGTGTGTGTGTGTGGGGAGAGGGGCGTGCGTGTGTGTGTGTGGGGAGAGGGGCGTGCGTGCGTGTGTGTGGGGAGAGGGGCGTGCGTGTGTGTGTGTGGGGAGGGGGCGTGCGTGTGTGTGTGTGTGGGGAGAGGGGCGTGTGTGTGTGTGGGGAGAGGGGCGTGCGTGTGTGTGTGTGGGGAGAGGGGCGTGCGTGTGTGTGTGTGGGGAGAGGGGCGTGTGTGTGTGTGTGTGGGGAGAGGGGCGTGCGTGTGTGTGGGTGGGGAGGGGCGTGCGTGTGTGTGTGTGGGGAGAGGGGCGTGTGTGTGTGTGGGGAGAGGGGCGTGCGTGTGTGTGTGTGGGGAGAGGGGCGTGCGTGTGTGTGTGTGGGGAGAGGGGCGTGTGTGTGTGTGTGTGGGGAGAGGGGTGTGTGTGTGTGTGGGGAGAGGGGCGTGCGTGTGTGTGTGGAGAGAGGGGCGTGCGTGTGTGGGGGGGGGAGAGGGGCGTGTGTGTGTGGGGAGAGGGGCGTGTGTGTGTGTGGGGAGAGGGGCGTGCGTGTGTGTGTGTGGGGAGAGGGGCGTGTGTGTCTGTGGGGAGGGGGGCGTGCGTGTGCGTGTGGGGAGAGGTGCGTGCGTGTGTGTGTGTGGGGAGAGGGGCGTGTGTGTGTGTGGGGAGAGGGGCGTGTGTGTGTGTGGGGAGAGGGGCGTGCGTGTGTGTGTGTGGGGAGAGGGGCGTGCGTGTGTGTGTGGAGAGAGGGGCGTGCGTGTGTGGGGGGGGAGAGGGGCGTGCGTGTGTGGGGGGGGAGGGGCGTGCGTGTGTGTGGGGAGAGGGGCGTGTGTGTGGGGAGAGGGGCGTGCGTGTGTGTGTGTGGGGAGAGGGGTGTGTGTGTGTGTGTGGGGAGAGGGGCGTGCGTGTGTGTGTGGAGAGGGGCGTGTGTGTGTGGGGAGAGGGGCGTGTGTGTGGGGAGAGGGGCGTGCGTGTGTGTGTAGGGAGAGGGGTGTGTGTGTGTGTGGGGAGAGGGGCGTGCGTGTGTGTGGGGAGAGGGGCGTGTGTGTGGGGAGAGGGGCGTGCGTGTATGTGTGGAGAGAGGGGCGTGCGTGTGTGTGTGGGGAGAGGGGCGTGCGTGTGTGTGGGGAGAGGGGCGAGTGTGTGGGGAGAGGGGCGTGCGTGTGTGTGTGGGGAGAGGGGCGTGCGTGTGTGGGGGGGGAGAGGGGCGTGCGTGTGTGGGGGGGGAGAGGGGCGTGCGTGTGTGTGTGGGGAGAGGGGCGTGCGTGTGTGTGTGGGGAGAGGGGCGTGCGTGTGTGTGGGGGGGGGAGAGGGGCGTGCGTGTGTGTGTGGGGAGAGGGGCGTGCGTGTGTGGGGGGGGAGAGGGGCGTGCGTGTGTGTGTGGGGGAGAGGGGCGTGCGTGTGTGTGGGGAGAGGGGCGTGTGTGTGGGGAGAGGGGCGTGCGTGTGTGTGTGGGGAGAGGGGCGTGCGTGTGTGGGGGGGAGAGGGGCGTGCGTGTGTGTGTGTGTGTGTGTGTGGGGAGAGGGGCGTGTGTGTGGGGAGAGGGGCGCGCGTGTGGGGAGAGGGGCGCGCGTGTGTGTGTGGGGAGAGGGGCGCGCGTGTGTGTGTGTGTGGGGCGAGGGGCGCGTGTGTGTGTGGGGCGAGGGGCGCGCGCGTGTGTGTGTGTGGCGAGAGGGGCGCGCGCGTGTGTGTGTGTGGGGAGAGGGGCGCGCGCGTGTGTGTGTGGGGAGAGGGGCGCGCGTGTGTGTGTGTGTGGGGAGAGGGGCGCGCGCGCGCGTGTGTGTTTGTGTGTGTGGGGAGAGGGGCGCGCGTGTGTGTGTGTGTGGAGAGAGGGGCGTGTGTGTGTGTGTGAAGGGAGAGGGGCGTGCGTGTGTAGGGAGAGGGGCGTGCGTGCGTGTGTGGGGAGAGGGGCGTGCGTGTGTGTGGGGAGAGGGGCGTGCGTGTGTGTGGGGAGAGGGGCGTGCGTGTGTGTGGGGAGAGGGGCGTGCGTGTGTGGGGAGAGGGGCGTGCTTGTGTGGGGAGAGAGGCGTGCGTGTGTGGGGAGAGGGGCGTGCGTGCGTGCGTGTGTAGGGAGAGGGGCGTGCGTGTGTGTGTGTGGGGAGAGGGGGCGCGTGTGTGTGTGTGTGGGGCGAGGGGCGCGCGTGTGTGTGTGTGGCGAGAGGGGCGCGCGCGTGTGTGTGTGTGGGGAGAGGGGCGCGCGCGTGTGTGTGGTGTGTGGGGAGAGGGGCGCGCGTGTGTGTGTGTGGGGAGAGGGGCGCGCGCGTGTGTGTGTGTGTGGGGAGAGGGGCGCGCGTGTGTGTGTGTGTGGGGAGAGGGGCGCGCGCGCGTGTGTGTGTGTGTGTGTGGGGAGAGGGGGCGCGAGCGTGTGTGTGTGTGGGGAGAGGGGCGCGCGCGTGTGTGTGTGGGGAGAGGGGCGCGCGCGTGTGTGTGTGTGGGGCGAGCGCGTGTGTGTGTGTGGGGCGAGGGGCGCACGTGTGTGTGTGGGGCGAGGGGCGCGCGCGTGTGTGTGTGTGGGGAGAGGGGCGCGTGTGTGTCTGTGTGGGGAGAGGGGCGCGCGCGTGTGTGTGTGGGGAGAGGGGCGCGCGCGTGTGTGTGTGTGTGTGTGGAGAGGGGCGTGTGTGTGTGTGGGGAGAGGGGCGTGTGTGTGTGTGTGTGTGGGGAGAGGGGCGTGTGTGTGGGGAGAGGGGCGTGTGTGTGGGGAGAGGGGCGTGTGTGTGGGTGTGGGGAGAGGGGTGTGTGTGCGTGTGGGGCGAGGGGCGCGCGTGTGTGTGTGTGTGTGGGGAGAGGGGCGTGTGTGTGGGTGGGGAGGGGCGTGTGTGTGTGTGGGGAGAGGGGCGTGTGTGTGTGTGTGGGGAGAGGGGCGTGCGTGTGTGTGTGGGGAGAGGGGCGTGTGTGTGTGTGGGGAGAGGGGCGTGTGTGTGTGTGGGGAGAGGGGTGTGTGTGTGTGTGTGGGGAGAGGGGCGTGCGTGTGTGTGTGTGGGAGAGGGGCGTGCGTGTGTGTGGGGAGAGGGGCGTGCGTGTGTGTGTGTGTGTGGGGAGAGGGGCGTGCGTGTGTGTGGGGAGAGGGGCGTGTGTGTGGGTGGGGAGGGGCGTGCGTGTGTGTGTGTGGGGAGAGGGGCGTGCGTGTGTGTGTGCGTGGGGAGAGGGGCGTGCGTGTGTGTGGGGAGAGGGGCGTGCGTGTGTGTGGGTGGGGAGAGGGGCGTGCGTGTGTGGGAGGGGAGAGGGGTGTGTGTGTGTGGGGAGAGGGGCGTGCGTGTGTGTGTGGGGAGAGGGGCGTGCGTGTGTGGGGGGGGGGAGAGGGGCGCGCGCGCGTGTGTGTGTGTGTGTGGGGAGAGGGGCGCGAGCGTGTGTGTGTGTGGGGAGAGGGGGCGCGCGCGTGTGTGTGTGGGGAGAGGGGCGCGCGCGTGTGTGTGTGTGTGTGGGGAGAGGGGCGCGCGCGCGCGTGTGTGTGTGTGTGGGGAGAGGGGCGCGCGTGTGTGTGTGTGTGGGGAGAGGGGCGCGCGTGTGTGTGTGTGTGTGTGGGGAGAGGGGCGCGCGCGCGCGCGTGTGTGTGTGTGGGGAGAGGGGCGCGCGCGCGTGTGTGTGTGTGTGTGTGGGGAGAGGGGCGCGAGCGTGTGTCTGTGTGGGGAGAGGGGCGCGCGCGCGCGTGTGTGTGTGGGGCGAGGGGCGCGCGCATGTGTGTGTGTGGGGCGAGGGGGCGCGCGCGTGTGTGTGTGTGGGGCGAGGGGCGCGCGCGTGTGTGTGTGTGTGTGGGGAGAGTGGCGCGTGTGTGTCTGTGTGGGGAGAGGGGCGCGCGCGCGTGTGTGTGTGGGGAGAGGGGCGCGCGTGTGTGTGTGTGTGGGGAGAGGGGCGTGTGTGTGTGTGGGGGAGAGGGGCGCGCGTGTGTGTGTGGGGAGAGGGGCGCGCGTGTGTGTGTGTGGGGAGAGGGGGCGCGCGTGTGTGTGTGTGGGGAGAGGGGCGCGCGTGTGTGTGTGTGGGGAGAGGGGCGTGCGTGTGTGTGGGGAGAGGGGCGTGTGTGTGTGTGTGGGGAGAGGGGCGTGTGTGTGGGGAGAGGGGCGTGTGTGTGGGGAGAGGGGCGTGTGTGTGGGGAGAGGGGCGTGTGTGTGGGTGTGGGGAGAGGGGCGTGTGTGCGTGTGGGGAGTGGGGCGTGTGTGCGTGTGGGGGAGAGGGGCGTGTGTGTGTGGAGAGAGGGGCGTGTGTGTGTGGAGAGAGGGGCGTGTGTGTGTGGAGAGAGGGGCGTGTGTGTGTGGAGAGAGGGGCGTGTGTGTGTGGAGAGAGGGGCGTGTGTGTGTGGAGAGAGGGGCGTGTGTGTGTGTGTGAAGGGAGAGGGGCGTGTGTGTGTGTGTGTGGGGAGAGGGGCGTGTGTGTGTGGGGAGAGGGGCGTGTGTGTGTGTGTGTGGGGAGAGGGGCGTGCGTGTGTGTGGGGAGAGGGGCGTGTGTGTGGGGAGAGGGGCGTGCGTGTGTGTGTGTGTGGGGAGAGGGGCGTGTGTGTGGGGAGAGGGGCGTGTGTGTGGGTGTGGGGAGAGGGGCGTGTGTGCGTGTGGGGAGAGGGGCGCGCGTGTGGGTGGGGAGGGGCGTGCGTGTGTGTGTGTGTGGGGAGAGGGGCGTGCGTGTGTGTGTGTGGGGAGAGGGGCGTGCGTGTGTGTGTGGGGAGAGGGGCGTGTGTGTGTGTGGGGAGAGGGGCGTGTGTGTGTGTGGGGAGAGGGGCGTGTGTGTGTGTGGGGAGAGGGGCGTGCGTGTGTGTGTGGGGAGAGGGGCGTGCG
The DNA here is from genome assembly GCF_047496795.1 of Chiloscyllium punctatum. NCBI lineage: Eukaryota > Metazoa > Chordata > Chondrichthyes > Orectolobiformes > Hemiscylliidae > Chiloscyllium > Chiloscyllium punctatum. The sequence goes on along the minus strand of NW_027311048.1, from coordinate 30,810 downwards.
TGTGTGTGGGGAGAGGGGCGTGCGTGTGTATGTGTGTGGGGAGAGGGGCGTGCGTGCGTGTGTGTGTGTGTGTGTGTGGGGAGAGGGGCGTGCGTGTGTGTGTGTGTGGGGAGAGGGGCGTGTGTGTGGGGTGGGGGTGGGGCGTGCGTGTGTGTGTGTGGGGAGAGGGGCGTGCGTGTGTGTGTGCGTGGGGAGAGGGGCGTGTGTGTGTGTGTGTGGGGGGGGAGAGGGGCGTGTGTGTGTGTGGGGAGAGGGGCGTGTGTGTGTGGGGAGAGGGGCGTGTGTGTGTGTGGGGAGAGGGGCGTGCGTGTGTGGGTGTGTGTGTGGGGAGAGGGGCGTGCGTGTGTGTGGTTTGGGGAGAGGGGCGTGCGCGTGTGTGTGTATGGGGAGAGGGGCGTGCGTGTGGGTGTGTGGGGAGAGGGGCGTGCGTGTGGGTGTGTGGGGAGAGGGGCGTGCGTGTGTGTGTGTATGGGGAGAGGGGCGTGCGTGTGGTGTGTGGGGAGAGGGGCGTGCGTGTGTGTGTGTGGGGAGAGGGGCGTGCGTGTGTGTGTGTGGGGAGAGGGGCGTGCGTGTGTGTGTGTGTGGGGAGAGAGGCGTGTGTGTGTGTGGGGAGAGGGGCGTGTGTGTGGGTGGGGAGGGGCGTGCGTGTGTGTGGGGAGAGGGGCGTGCGTGTGTGTGTGTGGGGAGAGGGGCGTGCGTGTGTGTGTGTGGGGAGAGGGGCGTGCGTGTGTGTGGGGAGAGGGGCATGTGTGTGTGTGGGGAGAGGGGCGTGTGTGTGTGTGGGGAGAGGGGCGTGCGTGTGTGTGTGTGGGGAGAGGGGCGTGTGTGTGTGTGTGGGGAGAGGGGCGTGCGTGTGTGTGTGTGTGGGGAGAGGGGCGTGTGTGTGGGTGGGGAGAGGGGCGTGCGTGTGTGTGTGCGTGGGGAGAGGGGCGTGCGTGTGTGTGGGGAGAGGGGCGTGCGTGTGTGTGGGTGGGGAGGGGCGTGCGTGTGTGTGTGTGGGGAGAGGGGCGTGCGTGTGTGTGGGTGGGGAGGGGCGTGCGTGTGTGTGTGTGGGGAGAGGGGCGTGCGTGTGTGTGTGGGGAGAGGGGCGTGCGTGTGTGTGTGTGTGTGGGGAGAGGGGCGTGCGTGTGTGTGGGGAGAGGGGCGTGTGTGTGTGTGGAGAGAGGGGCGTGCGTGTGTGTGTGGGGAGAGGGGCGTGCGTGTGTGTGGAGAGAGGGGCGTGCGTGTGTGTGGAGAGAGGGGCGTGTGTGTGTGTGGGGAGAGGGGCGTGCGTGTGTGTGGGGAGAGGGGCGTGCGTGTGTGTGGAGAGAGGGGCGTGCGTGTGTGTGGGCAGAGGGGCGTGTGTGTGGGGAGAGGGGCGTGCCTGTGTGTGGAGAGAGGGGCGTGCGTGTGTGTGGAGAGAGGGGCGTGTGTGTGGAGAGAGGGGCGTGCGTGTGTGTGGAGAGAGGGGCGTGCGTGTGTGTGGAGAGAGGGGCGTGCGTGTGTGTGGAGAGAGGGGCGTGTGTGTGGAGAGAGGGGCGTGCGTGTGTGTGGAGAGAGGGGCGTGCGTGCGTGTGTGGGGAGAGGGGCGTGTGTGTGTGTGTGGGGGAGAGGGGCGTGTGTGTGTGTGGGGAGAGGGGTGTGTGTGGGGAGAGGGGCGTGTGTGTGTGTGGGGAGAGGGGCGTGTGTGTGTGTGGGGAGAGGGGCGTGTGTGTGTGTGTGGGGAGAGGGGCGTGTGTGTGTGTGGGGAGAGGGGCGTGTGTGTGTGTGTGGGGAGAGGGGTGTGCGTGTGTGGGGGGGGAGAGGGGCGTGCGTGTGTGGGGGGGGAGAGGGGCGTGCGTGTGTGGGGGGGAGGGGCGTGCGTGTGTGTGTGGGGAGAGGGGCGTGTGTGTGTGGGGGGGAGGGGCGTGTGTGTGTGTGTGGGGAGAGGGGCGTGCGTGTGTGTGTGTGGGGAGAGGGGCGTGCGTGTGTGTGTGTGGGGAGAGGGGCGTGTGTGTGTGGGGAGAGGGGCGTGCGTGTGTGTGTGTGGGGAGAGGGGCGTGCGTGTGTGTGTGTGGGGAGAGGGGCGTGCGTGTGTGTGTGTGGGGAGAGGGGCGTGTGTGTGTGGGGGGGAGGGGCGTGTGTGTGTGTGTGGGGAGAGGGGCGTGCGTGTGTGTGTGTGGGGGAGAGGGGCGTGCGTGTGTGGGGGGGAGGGGCGTGTGTGTGTGTGTGGGGAGAGGGGCGTGCGTGTGTGTGGGGAGAGGGGCGTGCGTGTGTGTGTGTGGGGAGAGGGGCGTGCGTGTGTGTGTGTGGGGAGAGGGGCGTGTGTGTGTGTGTGTGGGGAGAGGGGCGTGCGTGTGTGTGTGTGGGGAGAGGGGCGTGTGTGTGTGTGTGAAGGGAGAGGGGCGTGTGTGTGTGTGTGTGGGGAGAGGGGCGTGTGTGTGTGGGGAGAGGGGCGTGTGTGTGTGTGTGTGGGGAGAGGGGCGTGCGTGTGTGTGGGGAGAGGGGCGTGTGTGTGGGGAGAGGGGCGTGCGTGTGTGTGTGTGTGGGGAGAGGGGCGTGTGTGTGGGGAGAGGGGCGTGTGTGTGGGTGTGGGGAGAGGGGCGTGTGTGCGTGTGGGGAGAGGGGCGTGTGTGTGGGGAGAGAGGCGTGCGCGTGTGGGTGGGGAGGGGCGTGCGTGTGTGTGTGTGTGGGGAGAGGGGCGTGCGTGTGTGTGTGTGGGGAGAGGGGCGTGCGTGTGTGTGTGGGGAGAGGGGCGTGTGTGTGTGTGGGGAGAGGGGCGTGTGTGTGTGTGGGGAGAGGGGCGTGTGTGTGTGTGGGGAGAGGGGCGTGCGTGTGTGTGTGGGGAGAGGGGCGTGCGTGTGTGTGGGGAGAGGGGCGTGCGTGTGTATGTGTGTGGGGAGAGGGGCGTGCGTGCGTGTGTGTGTGTGTGTGTGGGGAGAGGGGCGTGCGTGTGTGTGTGTGTGGGGAGAGGGGCGTGTGTGTGGGTGGGGTGGGGCGTGCGTGTGTGTGTGTGGGGAGAGGGGCGTGCGTGTGTGTGTGCGTGGGGAGAGGGGCGTGTGTGTGTGTGTGTGGGGGGGGAGAGGGGCGTGTGTGTGTGTGGGGAGAGGGGCGTGTGTGTGTGGGGAGAGGGGCGTGTGTGTGTGTGGGGAGAGGGGCGTGCGTGTGTGGGTGTGTGTGGGGAGAGGGGCGTGCGTGTGTGTGTTTGGGGAGAGGGGCGTGCGCGTGTGTGTGTATGGGGAGAGGGGCGTGCGTGTGGGTGTGTGGGGAGAGGGGCGTGCGTGTGGGTGTGTGGGGAGAGGGGCGTGCGTGTGTGTGTGTATGGGGAGAGGGGCGTGCGTGTGGGTGTGTGGGGAGAGGGGCGTGCGTGTGTGTGTGTGGGGGAGAGGGGCGTGCGTGTGTGTGTGTGGGGAGAGGGGCGTGCGTGTGTGTGTGTGTGGGGAGAGAGGCGTGTGTGTGTGTGGGGAGAGGGGCGTGTGTGTGGGTGGGGAGGGGCGTGCGTGTGTGTGGGGAGAGGGGCGTGCGTGTGTGTGTGTGGGGAGAGGGGCGTGCGTGTGTGTGTGTGGGGAGAGGGGCGTGCGTGTGTGTGGGGAGAGGGGCATGTGTGTGTGTGGGGAGAGGGGCGTGTGTGTGTGTGGGGAGAGGGGCGTGCGTGTGTGTGTGTGGGGAGAGGGGCGTGTGTGTGTGTGTGGGGAGAGGGGCGTGCGTGTGTGTGTGTGTGGGGAGAGGGGCGTGTGTGTGGGTGGGGAGAGGGGCGTGCGTGTGTGTGTGCGTGGGGAGAGGGGCGTGCGTGTGTGTGGGGAGAGGGGCGTGCGTGTGTGTGGGTGGGGAGGGGCGTGCGTGTGTGTGTGTGGGGAGAGGGGCGTGCGTGTGTGTGGGTGGGGAGGGGCGTGCGTGTGTGTGTGTGGGGAGAGGGGCGTGCGTGTGTGTGTGGGGAGAGGGGCGTGCGTGTGTGTGTGTGTGTGGGGAGAGGGGCGTGCGTGTGTGTGGGGAGAGGGGCGTGTGTGTGTGTGGAGAGAGGGGCGTGCGTGTGTGTGGGGAGAGGGGCGTGCGTGTGTGTGGAGAGAGGGGCGTGCGTGTGTGTGGAGAGAGGGGCGTGTGTGTGTGTGGGGAGAGGGGCGTGCGTGTGTGTGGGGAGAGGGGCGTGCGTGTGTGTGGAGAGAGGGGCGTGCGTGTGTGTGGGCAGAGGGGCGTGTGTGTGGGGAGAGGGGCGTGCCTGTGTGTGGAGAGAGGGGCGTGCGTGTGTGTGGAGAGAGGGGCGTGTGTGTGGAGAGAGGGGCGTGCGTGTGTGTGGAGAGAGGGGCGTGCGTGTGTGTGGAGAGAGGGGCGTGCGTGTGTGTGGAGAGAGGGGCGTGTGTGTGGAGAGAGGGGCGTGCGTGTGTGTGGAGAGAGGGGCGTGCGTGCGTGTGTGGGGAGAGGGGCGTGTGTGTGTGTGTGGGGAGAGGGGCGTGTGTGTGTGTGGGGAGAGGGGTGTGTGTGGGGAGAGGGGCGTGTGTGTGTGTGGGGAGAGGGGCGTGTGTGTGTGTGGGGAGAGGGGCGTGTGTGTGTGTGTGGGGAGAGGGGCGTGTGTGTGTGTGGGGAGAGGGGCGTGTGTGTGTGTGGGGAGAGGGGCGTGTGTGTGTGTGGGGAGAGGGGCGTGTGTGTGTGTGGGGAGAGGGGCGTGTGTGTGTGGGGGGGGAGAGGGGCGTGCGTGTGTGGGGGGGGAGAGGGGCGTGCGTGTGTGGGGGGGAGGGGCGTGCGTGTGTGGGGGGGGAGAGGGGCGTGCGTGTGTGGGGGGGGAGAGGGGCGTGCGTGTGTGGGGGGGAGGGGCGTGCGTGTGTGTGTGGGGAGAGGGGCGTGTGTGTGTGTGGGGAGAGGGGCGTGCGTGTGTGTGTGTGGGGAGAGGGGCGTGCGTGTGTGTGTGTGGGGAGAGGGGCGTGCGTGTGTGTGTGTGGGGAGAGGGGCGTGTGTGTGTGGGGGGGAGGGGCGTGTGTGTGTGTGTGGGGAGAGGGGCGTGCGTGTGTGTGGGGAGAGGGGCGTGCGTGTGTGTGTGTGGGGAGAGGGGCGTGCGTGTGTGTGTGTGGGGAGAGGGGCGTGTGTGTGTGTGTGTGGGGAGAGGGGCGTGCGTGTGTGTGGGTGGGGAGGGGCGTGCGTGTGTGTGTGTGTGGAGAGGTGCGTGTGTGTGTGTGGGGAGAGGGGCGTGCGTGTGTGTGTGTGGGGAGAGGGGCGTGCGTGTGTGTGGGGAGAGGGGCGTGTGTGTGTGTGGGGAGAGGGGCGTGCGTGTGTGTGTGTGGGGAGAGGGGCGTGCGTGTGTGTGTGTGGGGAGAGGGGCGTGTGTGTGTGTGTGTGGGGAGAGGGGTGTGTGTGTGTGTGGGGAGAGGGGCGTGCGTGTGTGTGGGGAGAGGGGCGTGCGTGTGTGTGTGGAGAGAGGGGCGTGCGTGTGTGTGTGGGGAGAGGGGTGTGTGTGTGTGTGGGGAGAGGGGCGTGCGTGTGTGTGGGGAGAGGGGCGTGTGTGTGGGGAGAGGGGCGTGCGTGTGTGTGTGGAGAGAGGGGCGTGCGTGTGTGTGTGGGGCGAGGGGCGTGCGTGTGTGTGTGGGGAGAGGGGCGTGCGTGTGTGTGGGGAGAGGGGCGTGCGTGTGTGTGGGGAGAGGGGCGTGCGTGTGTGTGGGGAGAGGGGCGTGCGTGTGTGTGGAGAGAGGGGCGTGCGTGTGTGTGTGGGGAGAGGGGCGTGCGTGTGTGGGGGGGGGAGAGGGGCGTGCGTGTGTGTGTGGGGAGAGGGGCGTGCGTGTGTGTGGGGAGAGGGGCGTGTGTGTGGGGAGAGGGGCGTGCGTGTGTGTGTGGGGAGAGGGGCGTGCGTGTGTGGGGGGGGGAGAGGGGCGTGCGTGTGTGTGTGTGGGGAGAGGGGCGCGCGCGTGTGTGTGTGTGGGGAGAGGGGCGCGCGTGTGTGTGTGTGGGGAGAGGGGCGCGCGTGTGGGGAGAGGGGCGCGCGTGTGGGGAGAGGGGCGCGCGTGTGTGTGTGTGTGGGGAGAGGGGCGCGCGTGTGTGTGTGTGTGGGGCGAAGGGCGCGCGTGTGTGTGTGTGTGGGGCGAGGGACGCGCGTGTGTGTGTGTGGCGAGAGGGGCGCGCGCGTGTGTGTGTGTGGGGAGAAGGGCGCGCGCGTGTGTGTGTGTGTGGGGAGAGGGGCGCGCGTGTGTGTGTGTGGGGAGAGGGGCGCGCGTGTGTGTGTGTGGGGAGAGGGGCGCGCGTGTGTGTGTGTGTGGGGAGAGGGGCGCGCGCGCGTGTGTGTGTGTGTGTGTGGGGAGAGGGGCGCGCGCGCGTGTGTGTGTGTGTGGGGAGAGGGGCGTGTGTGTGTGGGGAGAGGGGCGTGTGTGTGTGGAGAGAGGGGCGTGTGTGTGTGGAGAGAGGGGCGTGTGTGTGTGGAGAGAGGGGCGTGTGTGTGTGTGTGAAGGGAGAGGGGCGTGCGTGTGTAGGGAGAGGGGCGTGCGTGCGTGTGTGGGGAGAGGGGGCGTGCGTGTGTGGGGAGAGGGGCGTGCGTGTGTGGGGAGAGGGGCGTGCTTGTGTGGGGAGAGGGGCGTGCGTGTGTGGGGAGAGGGCCGTGCGTGTGTGGGGAGAGGGGCGTGCGTGCGTGTGTGGGGAGAGGGGCGTGCGTGTGTAGGGAGAGGGGCGTGCGTGTGTAGGGAGAGGGGCGTGCGTGTGTAGGGAGAGGTGCGTGTGCGTGTGGAGAGAGGGGCGTGCGTGTGAGTGTGTAGGGAGAGGGGCGTGCGTGCGTGTGGGGAGAGGGGCGTGCGTGTGTGTGTGTGGGGAGAGGGGCGCGTGTGTGTGTGTGTGGGGCGAGGGGCGCGCGTGTGTGTGTGTGGCGAGAGGGGCGGGCGCGTGTGTGTGTGTGGGGAGAGGGGTGCGCGCGTGTGTGTGTGTGGGGAGAGGGGCGCGCGTGTGTGTGTGTGGGGAGAGGGGCGCGCGTGTGTGTGTGTGTGGGGAGAGGGGCGCGCGTGTGTGTGTGTGTGGGGAGAGGGGCGCGCGCGCGTGTGTGTGTGTGTGTGTGTGTGGGGAGAGGGGCGCGAGCGTGTGTGTGTGTGGGGAGAGGGGCGCGCGCGTGTGTGTGTGGGGAGAGGGGCGCGCGCGTGTGTGTGTGTGGGGCGAGGGGCGCGCGCGTGTGTGTGTGTGTGGGGCGAGGGGCGCACGTGTGTGTGTGGGGCGAGGGGCGCGCGCGTGTGTGTGTGTGGGGAGAGGGGCGCGTGTGTGTCTGTGTGGGGAGAGGGGCGCGCGCGTGTGTGTGTGGGGAGAGGGGCGCGCGCGTGTGTGTGTGTGTGTGTGGAGAGGGGCGTGTGTGTGTGTGGGGAGAGGGGCGTGTGTGTGTGTGGGGAGAGGGGCGCGCGCGTGTGTGTGTGTGGGGAGAGGGGCGCGCGTGTGTGTGTGTGGGGAGAGGGGCGCGCGTGTGTGTGTGGGGAGAGGGGCGTGTGTGTGTGGGGAGAGGGGCGTGTGTGTGTGGGGAGAGGGGCGTGCGTGTGTGTGGGGAGAGGGGCGTGTGTGTGGGGAGAGGGGCGTGTGTGTGTGTGGGGAGAGGGGCGTGTGTGTGGGGAGAGGGGCGTGTGTGTGGGGAGAGGGGGCGTGCGTGTGTGTGGGGAGAGGGGCGTGTGTGTGGGGAGAGGAGCGTGCGTGTGGGGAGAGGAGCGTGCGTGTGTGTGTGTGTGGGGAGAGGGGCGTGTGTGTGGGGAGAGGGGCGTGTGTGTGGGGAGAGGGGCGTGTGTGTGGGTGTGGGGAGAGGGGCGTGTGTGCGTGTGGGGAGAGGGGCGCGCGTGTGTGTGTGTGTGTGGGGAGAGGGGCGTGTGTGTGGGTGGGGAGGGGCGTGCGTGTGTGTGTGTGGGGAGAGGGGCGTGTGTGTGTGTGTGGGGAGAGGGGCGTGCGTGTGTGTGTGGGGAGAGGGGCGTGCGTGTGTGTGGGGAGAGGGGCGTGTGTGTGTGGAGAGAGGGGCGTGTGTGTGTGTGGGGAGAGGGGCGTGCGTGTGTGTGTGTGGGGAGAGGGGCGTGCGTGTGTGTGGGGAGAGGGGCGTGCGTGTGTGTGTGTGTGTGGGGAGAGGGGCGTGCGTGTGCGTGTGTGTGGGGAGAGGGGCGTGTGTGTGGGTGGGGAGGGGCGTGCGTGTGTGTGTGTGGGGAGAGGGGCGTGCGTGTGTGTGTGCGTGGGGAGAGGGGCGTGCGTGTGTGTGGGGAGAGGGGCGTGCGTGTGTTGGAGGGGAGAGGGGTGTGTGTGTGTGGGGAGAGGGGCGTGTGTGTGGGGAGAGGGGCGTGCGTGTGTGTGTGTGGGGAGAGGGGCGTGCGTGTGTGTGTGTGGGGAGAGGGGCGTGCGTGTGTGTGTGGGGAGAGGGGCGTGCGTGTGTGGGGGGGGAGAGGGGCGCGCGCGCGTGTGTGTGTGTGGGGAGAGGGGCGCGCGCGTGTGTGTGTGTGTGTGTGGGGAGAGGGGCGCGAGCGTGTGTGTGTGTGGGGAGAGGGGCGCGCGCGTGTGTGTGTGGGGAGAGGGGCGCGCGCGTGTGTGTGTGTGGGGAGAGGGGCGCGCGCGCGTGTGTGTGTGTGTGGGGAGAGGGGCGCGCGTGTGTGTGTGTGGGGAGAGGGGCGTGCGTGTGTGTGGGGAGAGGGGCGTGTGTGTGTGTGTGGGGAGAGGGGCGTGTGTGTGTGTGTGGGGAGAGGGGCGTGTGTGTGGGGAGAGGGGCGTGTGTGTGGGGAGAGGGGCGTGTGTGTGGGGAGAGGGGCGTGTGTGTGGGGAGAGGGGCGTGGGTGTGGGGAGAGGGGTGTGGGTGTGGGGAGAGGGGCGTGTGTGCGTGTGGGGAGAGGGGCGTGTGTGCGTGTGGGGAGAGGGGCGTGTGTGTGTGGAGAGAGGGGCGTGTGTGTGTGGAGAGAGGGGCGTGTGTGTGTGGAGAGAGGGGCGTGTGTGTGTGGAGAGAGGGGCGTGTGTGTGTGGAGAGAGGGGCGTGTGTGTGTGTGTGAAGGGAGAGGGGCGTGTGTGTGTGTGTGTGGGTAGAGGGGCGTGTGTGTGTGTGTGGGGAGAGGGGCGTGCGTGTGTGTGGGGAGAGGGGCGTGCGTGTGTGTGTGTGTGGGGAGAGGGGCGTGTGTGTGTGTGTGGGGAGAGGGGCGTGCGTGTGTGTGTGGGGAGAGGGGCGTGCGTGTGTGTGGGGAGAGGGGCGTGCGTGTGTGGGGAGAGGGGCGTGCTTGTGTGGGGAGAGGGGCGTGCGTGTGTGGGGAGAGGGGCGTGCGTGCGTGTGTGGGGAGAGGGGCGTGCGTGTGTAGGGAGAGGTGCGTGTGTGTGTGGAGAGAGGGGCGTGCGTGTGAGTGTGTAGGGAGAGGGGCGTGCGTGCGTGTGGGGAGAGGGGCGTGCGTGTGTAGCGAGAGGGGCGTGCTTGTGTGTAGGGAGAGGGGCGTGCGTGTGTAGGGAGAGGGGCGTGCGTGTGTGTGTGGGGAGAGGGGCGTGCGTGTGTGGGGAGAGGGGCGTGCTTGTGTGTGTGGGGAGAGGGGCGTGCTTGTGTGTGTGGGGAGAGGGGCGTGCGTGCGTGTGTGGGGAGAGGGGCGTGCGTGTATGTGGGGAGAGGGGCGTGCGTGTGTGGGGAGAGGGGCGTGCGTGTGTGTAGGGAGAGGGGCGTGCGTGTGTAGGGAGTGGGGCGTGCGTGTGTGGGGAGAGGGGCGTGCGTGTATGTGGGGAGAGGGGCGTGCGTGTGTGTGGGGAGAGGGGCGTGCGTGTGTAGGGAGAGGGGCGTGCGTGTGTGGGGAGAGAAGGGCGTGTGTGTGTGGGGAGAGGGGCGTGCGTGTGTGGGGAGAGGGGCGTGCGTGTGTAGGGAGAGGGGCGTGCGTGTGTGTGGGGAGAGGGGCGTGCGTGTAGGGAGAGGGGCGTGCGTGTGTAGGGAGAGGGGCGTGCGTGCGTGTGTGGGGAGAGGGGCGTGCGTGTGTGGGGAGAGGGGCGTGCGTGTGTAGGGAGAGGGGCGTGCGTGTGTGTGGGGAGAGGGGCGTGCGTGCGTGTAGGGAGAGGGGCGTGCTTGTGTGTGTGGGGAGAGGGGCGTGCGTGTGTGGGGAGAGGGGCGTGCGTGTGTGGGGAGAGGGGCGTGCGTGCGTGTGTGGGGAGAGGGGCGTGCGTGCGTGTGTGGGGAGAGGGGCGTGCGTGTGTGTGGGGAGAGGGGCGTGCGTGTGTGGGGAGAGGGGCGTGCGTGTGTAGGGAGAGGTGCGTGCGTGTGTGGGGAGAGGGGCGTCCTTGTGTGTGTGGGGAGAGGGGCGTGTGTGTGTGTGTGTGGGGAGAGGGGCGTGCGTGTGTGTGTGGGGAGAGGGGCGTCCTTGTGTGTGTGGGGAGAGGGGCGTGCGTGTGTGTGTGGGGAGAGGGGCGTGCGTGTGTGTGTAGGGAGAGGGGCGTGTGTGTGTAGGGAGAGGGGCGTGTGTGTGTGTAGGGAGAGGGGCGTGTGTGTGTGTGTGTGGGGAGAGGGGCGTGTGTGTGTGTGTGTGGGGAGAGGGGCGTGCGTGTGTGTGTGGGGAGAGGGGCGTCCTTGTGTGTGTGGGGAGAGGGTCGTGCGTGTGTGTGTGTGGGGAGAGGGGCGTGCGTGTGTGTAGGGAGAGGGGCGTGCGTGTGTAGGGAGAGGGGCGTGCGTGTGTAGGGAGAGGGGCGTGTGTGTGTGTGGGGAGAGGGGCGTGTGTGTGTGTGGGGAGAGGGGCATGCGTGTGTAGGGAGAGGGGCGTGCGTGTGTGTGGAGAGAGGGGCGTGTGTGTGTGTGGGGAGAGGGGCGTGCGTGTGTGTGTGTGGGGAGAGGGGCGTGTGTGTGTGTGGGGAGAGGGGCATGCGTGTGTAGGGAGAGGGGCATGCGTGTGTGTGGAGAGAGGGGCGTGTGTGTGTGTGGGGAGAGGGGCGTGCGTGTGTGTGTGTGTGGGGAGAGGGGCGTGTGTGTGTGTGGGGAGAGGGGCGTGCGTGTGTGTGTGTGGGGAGAGGGGCGTGCGTGTGTGTGTGTGTGTGTGGGGAGAGGGGCGTGCGTGTGTGTGTGGGGAGAGGGGCGTGTGTGTGTGTGGGGAGAGGGGCGTGTGTGTGAGTGGGGAGAGGGGTGTGTGTGTGGGGAGAGGGGCGTGCGTGTGTGTGTGTGGGGAGAGGGGCGTGTGTGTGTGTGTGGGGAGAGGGGCGTGCGTGTGTGTGTGTGTGTGGGGAGAGGGGCGTGTGTGTGGGTGGGGAGGGGCGTGCGTGTGTGTGTGTGGGGAGAGGGGCGTGCGTGTGTGTGTGCGTGGGGAGAGGGGCGTGCGTGTGTGTGGGTGGGGAGAGGGGCGTGCGTGTGTGGGAGGGGAGAGGGGTGTGTGTGTGTGGGGAGAGGGGCGTGCGTGTGTGTGTGTGGGGAGAGGGGCGTGCGTGTGTGTGTGGGGAGAGGGGCGTGCGTGTGTGGGGGGGGAGAGGGGCGCGCGCGCGTGTGTGTGTGTGTGTGTGGGGAGAGGGGCGCGAGCGTGTGTGTGTGTGGGGAGAGGGGCGCGCGCGTGTGTGTCTGGGGAGAGGGGCGCGCGCGTGTGTGTGTGTGTGGGGAGAGGGGCGCGTGCGCGTGTGTGTGAGTGTGGGGAGAGCGGCGCGCGTGTGTGTGTGTGGGGAGAGGGGCGCGCGTGTGTGTGTGTGTGTGGGGAGAGGGGCGCGCGCGCGTGTGTGTGTGTGTGTGGGGAGAGGGGCGCGCGCGCGTGTGTGTGTGTGTGTGTGGGGAGAGGGGCGCGAGCGTGTGTGTGTGTGGGGAGAGGGGCGCGCGCGCGTGTGTGTGTGTGGGGCGAGGGGCGCGCGCGTGTGTGTGTGTGGGGCGAGGGGCGCGCGCGTGTGTGTGTGGGGCGAGGGGCGCGCGCGTGTGTGTGTGTGTGGGGAGAGGGGCGCGTGTGTGTCTGTGTGGGGAGAGGGGCGCGCGCGCGTGTGTGTGTGGGGAGAGGGGCGCGCGCGTGTGTGTGTGTGTGTGTGGAGAGGGGCGTGTGTGTGTGTGTGTGGGGAGAGGGGCGTGTGTGTGTGTGGGGAGAGGGGCGCGCGTGTGTGTGTGGGGAGAGGGGCGCGCGTGTGTGTGTGTGGGGAGAGGGGCGCGCGTGTGTGTGTGTGGGGAGAGGGGCGCGCGTGTGTGTGTGTGGGGAGAGGGGCGTGCGTGTGTGTGGGGAGAGGGGCGTGTGTGTGTGTGTGGGGAGAGGGGCGTATGTGTGTGTGTGGGGAGAGGGGCGTGTGTGTGGGGAGAGGGGCGTGTGTGTGGGGAGAGGGGCGTGTGTGTGGGTGTGGGGAGAGGGGCGTGTGTGCGTGTGGGGAGAGGGGCGTGTGTGCGTGTGGGGAGAGGGGCGTGTGTGTGTGGAGAGAGGGGCGTGTGTGTGTTGAGAGAGGGGCGTGTGTGTGTGGAGAGAGGGGCGTGTGTGTGTGTGTGAAGGGAGAGGGGCGTGCGTGCGTGTGTGGGGAGAGGTGCGTGTGTGTGTGGGGAGAGGGGCGTGTGTGTGTGTGTGGGGAGAGGGGCGTGCGTGTGTGTGGGGAGAGGGGCGTGTGTGTGGGGAGAGGGGCGTGCGTGTGTGTGTGTGTGGGGAGAGGGGCGTGTGTGTGGGGAGAGGGGCGTGCGTGTGTGTGGGTGGGGAGAGGGGTGTGTGTGTGTGGGGAGAGGGGCGTGCGTGTGTGTGTGTGGGGAGAGGGGCGTGCGTGTGTGTGTGGGGAGAGGGGCGTGCGTGTGTGGGGGGGGAGAGGGGCGCGCGCGCGTGTGTGTGTGTGGGGAGAGGGGCGCGCGCGCGTGTGTGTGTGTGTGTGGGGAGAGGGGCGCGAGCGTGTGTGTGTGTGGGGAGAGGGGCGCGCGCGTGTGTGTGTGGGGAGAGGGGCGCGTGTGTGTGTGTGGGGAGCGGGGGCGCGCGCGCGTGTGTGTGTGTGTGGCGAGAGGGGCGCGCGTGTGTGTGTGTGGGGAGAGGGGCGCGCGTGTGTGTGTGTGGGGAGAGGAGCGCGCGTGTGTGTGTGTGTGGGGAGAGGGGCGCGCGCGCGTGTGTGTGGGGAGAGGGGCGCGAGCGTGTGTGTGTGTGGGGAGAGGGGGCGCGCGCGCGTGTGTGTGTGTGGGGCGAGGGGCGCGCGCATGTGTGTGTGTGGGGCGAGGGGCGCGCGCGTGTGTGTGTGTGTGGGGAGACGGGCGCGTGTGTGTCTGTGTGGGGAGAGGGGCGCGCGCGCGTGTGTGTGTGGGGAGAGGGGCGCGCGCGGTGTGTGTGTGTGTGTGTGGAGAGGAGCGTGTGTGTGTGTGGGGAGAGGGGCGTGTGTGTGTGTGGCGAGAGGGGCGCGCGTGTGTGTGTGGGGAGAGGGGCGCGCGTGTGTGTGTGTGGGGAGAGGGGCGCGCGTGTGTGTGTGTGGGGAGAGGGGCGTGCGTGTGTGTGGGGAGAGGGGCGTGTGTGTGTGTGTGGGGAGAGGGGCGTGTGTGTGGGGAGAGGGGCGTGTGTGTGGGTGTGGGGAGAGGGGCGTGTGTGCGTGTGGGGAGAGGGGCGTGTGTGTGTGGAGAGAGGGGCGTGTGTGTGTGGAGAGAGGGGCGTGTGTGTGTGGAGAGAGGGGCGTGTGTGTGTGGAGAGAGGGGCGTGTGTGTGTGTAGGGAGAGGGGCGTGCGTGTGTAGGGAGAGGGGCGTGCGTGCGTGTGTGCGTGTGTGGGGAGAGGGGCGTGCGTGCGTGTGTGGGGAGAGGGGCGTGCGTGTGTGTGGGGAGAGGGGCGTGCGTGTGTGGGGAGAGGGGCGTGCGTGTGTGGGGAGAGGGGCGTGCGTGCGTGCGTGGGGAGAGGGGCGTGTGTGTGGAGAGAGGGGCGTGCGTGTGTGGGGAGAGGGGCGTGCGTGTGTGTGTGTGGAGAGAGGGGCGTGTGTGTGTGGGGAGAGGGGCGTGTGTGTGTGTAGGGAGAGGGGCGTGTGTGTGTGTAGGGAGAGGGGCGAGTGAGTGTGTAGGGAGAGGGGCGTGTGTGTGTGGGGAGAGGGGCGTGTGAGTGTGTAGGGAGAGGGGCGTGTGTGTGTGTAGGGAGAGGGGCGTGTGTGTGTGTAGGGAGAGGGGCGAGTGAGTGTGTAGGGAGAGGGGCGTGTGTGTGTGTAGGGAGAGGGGCGTGTGTGTGTGTAGGGAGAGGGGCGAGTGAGTGTGTAGGGAGAGGGGCGTGCGTGTGTAGGGAGAGGGGCGTGCGTGCGTGTGTGCGTGTGTGGGGAGAGGGGCGTGCGTGCGTGTGTGGGGAGAGGGGCGTGCGTGTGTGTGGGGAGAGGGGCGTGCGTGTGTGGGGAGAGGGGCGTGCGTGTGTAGGGAGAGGGGCGTGCGTGCGTGTGGGGAGAGGGGCGTGCGTGTGTGGGGAGAGGGGCGTGCGTGTGTGGGGAGAGGGGCGTGCGTGTGTGGGGAGAGGGGCGTGCGTGTGTGTAGGGAGAGGGGCGTGCGTGTGTGTAGGGAGAGGGGCGTGCGTGTGTAGGGAGAGGGGCGTGCGTGTGTAGGGAGAGGTGCGTGCGTGTGTGGAGAGAGGGGCGTGCGTGTGTGGGGAGAGGTGCGTGCGTGTGTAGGGAGGGGGGTGTGCTTGTGTGTGTGGGGAGAGGGGCGTGCGTGTGTGGGGAGAGGGGCGTGCGTGTGTGTGGGGAGAGGGGCGTGCGTGCGTGTGGGGAGAGGGGCGTGCGTGCGTGTGTGGGGAGAGGGGCGTGCGTGTGTGTGTGGGGAGAGGGGCGTGCTTGTGTGTGTGGGGAGAGGGGCGTGCGTGTGTGGGGAGAGGGGCGTGCGTGTGTGTGTGGGGAGAGGGGCGTGCGTGTGTGGGGAGAGGGGCGTGCGTGTGTGGGGAGAGGGGCGTGCGTGTGTGGGGAGAGGGGCGTGCGTGTGTGGGGAGAGGGGCGTGCGTGCGTGTGTGGGGAGAGGGGCGTGTGTGTGTGTGTGGGGAGAGGGGCGTGTGTGTGTGTGTGGGGAGAGGGGCGTGTGTGTGTGTGGGGAGAGGGGCGTGTGTGTGGGGAGAGGGGCGTGTGTGTGGGGAGAGGGGCGTGTGTGTGGGTGTGGGGAGAGGGGCGTGTGTGCGTGTGGGGAGAGGGGCGTGTGTGCGTGTGGGGAGAGGGGCGTGTGTGTGTGGAGAGAGGGGCGTGTGTGTGTGGAGAGAGGGGCGTGTGTGTGTGGAGAGAGGGGCGTGTGTGTGTGTGTGAAGGGAGAGGGGCGTGCGTGTGTAGGGAGAGGGGCGTGCGTGCGTGTGTGGGGAGAGGGGCGTGTGTGTGTGGGGAGAGGGGCGTGTGTGTGTGTGTGTGGGGAGAGGGGCGTGCGTGTGTGTGGGGAGAGGGGCGTGTGTGTGGGGAGAGGGGCGTGCGTGTGTGTGTGTGTGGGGAGAGGGGCGTGTGTGTGGGGAGAGGGGCGTGCGTGTGTGTCGGTGGGGAGAGGGGTGTGTGTGTGTGGGGAGAGGGGCGTGCGTGTGTGTGTGTGGGGAGAGGGGCGTGCGTGTGTGTGTGGGGAGAGGGGCGTGCGTGTGTGGGGGGGGAGAGGGGGCGCGCGCGCGTGTGTGTGTGTGGGGAGAGGGGGCGCGCGCGCGTGTGTGTGTGTGTGTGTGTGTGTGGGGAGAGGGGCGCGAGCGTGTGTGTGTGTGGGGAGAGGGGCGCGCGCGTGTGTGTGTGGGGAGAGGGGCGCGTGTGTGTGTGTGGGGAGAGGGGCGCGCGCGCGTGTGTGTGTGTGTGGGGAGAGGGGCGCGCGCGTGTGTGTGTGTGGGGAGAGGGGCGCGCGTGTGTGTGTGTGGGGAGAGGGGCGCGCGCACGTGTGTGTGTGTGTGGGGAGAGGGGCGCGCGCGCGTGTGTGTGTGTGGGGAGAGGGGCGCGAGCGTGTGTGTGTGTGGGGAGAGGGGCGCGCGCGCGTGTGTGTGTGTGGGGCGAGGGGCGCGCGCATGTGTGTGTGTGGGGCGAGGGGCGCGCGCGTGTGTGTGTGTGTGGGGAGACGGGCGCGTGTGTGTCTGTGTGGGAAGAGGGGCGCGCGCGCGTGTGTGTGTGGGGAGAGGGGCGCGCGCGTGTGTGTGTGTGTGTGTGTGGAGAGGAGCGTGTGTGTGTGTGGGGAGAGGGGCGTGTGTGTGTGTGGCGAGAGGGGCGCGCGTGTGTGTGTGGGGAGAGGGGCGCGCGTGTGTGTGTGTGGGGAGAGGGGGCGCGCGTGTGTGTGTGTGGGGAGAGGGGCGCGCGTGTGTGTGTGTGGGGAGAGGGGCGTGTGTGTGTGTGTGGGGAGAGGGGCGTGTGTGTGGGGAGAGGGGCGTGTGTGTGGGTGTGGGGAGAGGGGCGTGTGTGTGGGTGTGGGGAGAGGGGCGTGTGTGCGTGTGGGGAGAGGGGCGTGTGTGTGTGGAGAGAGGGGCGTGTGTGTGTGGAGAGAGGGGCGTGTGTGTGTGGAGAGAGGGGCGTGTGTGTGTGTAGGGAGAGGGGCGTGCGTGTGTAGGGAGAGGGGCGTGCGTGCGTGTGTGGGGAGAGGGGCGTGCGTGCGTGTGTG
This sequence comes from Chiloscyllium punctatum, assembly GCF_047496795.1. Classification (NCBI taxonomy): domain Eukaryota; kingdom Metazoa; phylum Chordata; class Chondrichthyes; order Orectolobiformes; family Hemiscylliidae; genus Chiloscyllium; species Chiloscyllium punctatum. The sequence goes on along the minus strand of NW_027311048.1, from coordinate 14,460 downwards.
GGGAGAGGGGCGTGCGTGTGTGTGGGGAGAGGGGCGTGCGTGTGTGGGGAGAGGGGCGTGCGTGTGTGGGGAGAGGGGAGAGGGGCGTGTGTGTGGAGAGAGGGGCGTGCGTGTGTGGGGAGAGGGGCGTGCGTGTGTGTGTGTGGAGAGAGGGGCGTGTGTGTGTGGGGAGAGGGGCGTGTGTGTGTGTGTAGGGAGAGGGGCGTGTGTGTGTGGAGAGAGGGGCGTGTGAGTGTGTAGGGAGAGGGGCGTGTGTGTGTGGGGAGAGGGGCGTGTGAGTGTGTAGGGAGAGGGGCGTGTGTGTGGGGAGAGGGGCGTGCGTGCGTGTGTGGGGAGAGGGGCGTGCGTGTGTGGGGAGAGGGGCGTGCGTGTGTGGGGAGAGGGGCGTGCGTGTGTGGGGAGAGGGGCGTGCGTGCGTGTGGGGAGAGGGGCGTGCGTGCGTGTGGGGAGAGGGGCGTGTGTGTGGGGAGAGGGGCGTGCGTGCGTGTGTGGGGAGAGGCGCGTGCGTGTGTGTAGGGAGAGGGGCGTGCGTGTGTGTGTAGGGAGAGGGGCGTGCGTGTGTGGGGAGAGGGGCGTGCGTGCGTGTGGGGAGAGGGGCGTGCGTGCGTGTGGGGAGAGGGGCGTGTGTGTGGGGAGAGGGGCGTGCGTGCGTGTGTGGGGAGAGGGGCGTGCGTGTGTGGGGAGAGGGGCGTGCGTGTGTGGGGAGAGGGGCGTGCGTGTGTGGGGAGAGGGGCGTGCGTGCGTGTGTGGAGAGGGGCGTGCGTGCGTGTGGGGAGAGGGGCGTGTGTGTGGGGAGAGGGGCGTGCGTGCGTGTGTGGGGAGAGGCGCGTGCGTGTGTGTAGGGAGAGGGGCGTGCGTGTGTGTGTAGGGAGAGGGGCGTGCGTGTGTGTAGGGAGAGGGGCGTGTGTGTGTGGAGAGAGGGGCGTGCGTGTGTGGGGAGAGGTGCGTGCGTGTGTAGGGAGAGGGGCGTGCTTGTGTGTGTGGGGAGAGGGGCGTGCGTGTGTGGGGAGAGGGGCGTGCGTGTGTGGGGAGAGGGGCGTGCGTGTGTGTGGGGAGAGGGGCGTGCTTGCGTGTGGGGAGAGGGGCGTGTGTGTGGGGAGAGGGGCGTGCGTGTGTGTGTGGGGAGAGGGGCGTGCTTGTGTGTGTGGGGAGAGGGGCGTGCGTGTGTGGGGAGAGGGGCGTGCTTGTGTGTGTGGGGAGAGGGGCGCGCGTGTGTGTGTGTGGGGAGAGGGGCGCGCGTGTGTGTGTGTGTGGGGAGAGGGGCGTGTGTGTGTGTGTGGGGAGAGGGGCGTGTGTGTGGGGAGAGGGGCGTGTGTGTGGGTGTGGGGAGAGGGGCGTGTGTGTGGGTGTGGGGAGAGGGGCGTGTGTGCGTGTGGGGAGAGGGGCGTGTGTGTGTGGAGAGAGGGGCGTGTGTGTGTGGAGAGAGGGGCGTGTGTGTGTGGAGAGAGGGGCGTGTGTGTGTGTAGGGAGAGGGGCGTGCGTGTGTAGGGAGAGGGGCGTGCGTGTGTGTGTGCGTGTGTGGAGAGAGGGGCGTGCGTGCGTGTGTGCGTGTGTGGGGAGAGGGGCGTGCGTGCGTGTGTGGGGAGAGGGGCGTGCGTGTGTGTGGGGAGAGGGGCGTGCGTGTGTGGGGAGAGGGGCGTGCGTGTGTGGGGAGAGGGGCGTGCGTGTGTGGGGAGAGGGGCGTGCGTGTGTGTGTGCGTGTGTAGGGAGAGGGGCGTGCGTGCGTGTGTGCGTGTGTGGGGAGAGGGGCGTGCGTGCGTGTGTGGGGAGAGGGGCGTGCGTGTGTGGGGAGAGGGGCGTGCGTGTGTGGGGAGAGGGGAGAGGGGCGTGTGTGTGGAGAGAGGGGCGTGCGTGTGTGGGGAGAGGGGCGTGCGTGTGTGTGTGTGGAGAGAGGGGCGTGTGTGTGTGGGGAGAGGGGCGTGTGTGTGTGTGTAGGGAGAGGGGCGTGTGTGTGTGGAGAGAGGGGCGTGTGAGTGTGTAGGGAGAGGGGCGTGTGTGTGTGGGGGAGAGGGGCGTGTGAGTGTGTAGGGAGAGGGGCGTGTGTGTGGGGAGAGGGGCGTGCGTGCGTGTGTGGGGAGAGGGGCGTGCGTGTGTGGGGAGAGGGGCGTGCGTGCGTGTGTGGGGAGAGGGGCGTGCGTGTGTGTAGGGAGAGGGGCGTGCGTGTGTGTGTAGGGAGAGGGGCGTGCGTGTGTGTAGGGAGAGGGGCGTGCGTGTGTGTGTAGGGAGAGGGGCGTGCGTGTGTGTAGGGAGAGGGGCGTGCGTGTGTAGGGAGAGGGGCGTGTGTGTGTGTGTGGGGAGAGGGGCGTGCGTGCGTGTGTGGGGAGAGGTGCGTGCGTGTGTAGGGAGAGGGGCGTGCTTGTGTGTGTGGGGAGAGGGGCGTGCGTGTGTGGGGAGAGGGGCGTGCGTGTGTGGGGAGAGGGGCGTGCGTGTGTGTGGGGAGAGGGGCGTGCGTGCGTGTGGGGAGAGGGGCGTGTGTGTGGGGAGAGGGGCGTGCGTGCGTGTGTGGGGAGAGGGGCGTGCGTGTGTGTGTGGGGAGAGGGGCGTGCTTGTGTGTGTGGGGAGAGGGGCGTGCGTGTGTGGGGAGAGGGGCGTGCTTGTGTGTGTGGGGAGAGGGGCGTGCGTGTGTGGGGAGGGGGCGTGCGTGTGTGGGGAGAGGGGCGTGTGTGTGTGGGGAGAGGGGCGTGTGAGTGTGTAGGGAGAGGGGCGTGTGTGTGTGGGGAGAGGGGCGTGTGTGTGTGGGGAGAGGGGCGTGTGAGTGTGTAGGGAGAGGGGCGTGTGAGTGTGTAGGGAGAGGGGCGTGCGTGCGTGTGGGGAGAGGGGCGTGTGTGTGTGGGGAGAGGGGCGTGTGAGTGTGTAGGGAGAGGGGCGTGCGTGCGTGTGGGGAGAGGGGCGTGCGTGTGTAGGGAGAGGGGCGTGCGTGTGTGGGGAGAGGGGCGTGCGTGCGTGTGTGGGGAGAGGGGCGTGCGTGTGTGGGGAGAGGGGCGTGCGTGTGTAGGGAGAGGGGCGTGCGTGTGTGTGGGTGGGGAGGGGCGTGCGTGTGTGGGGAGAGGGGCGTGTGTGTGTGTGTGTGTGGGGAGAGGGGCGTGTGTGTGGGGAGAGGGGCGTGTGTGTGGGGAGAGGGGCGTGTGTGTGGGGAGAGGGGCGTGTGTGTGGGTGTGGGGAGAGGGGGCGTGTGTGCGTGTGGGGAGAGGGGCGTGTGTGTGTGGAGAGAGGGGCGTGTGTGTGTGTGGAGAGAGGGGCGTGTGTGTGTGTGTGAAGGGAGAGGGGCGTGCGTGTGTAGGGAGAGGGGCGTGCGTGCGTGTGTGGGGAGAGGGGCGTGTGTGTGTGTGTGTGTGTGGGGAGAGGGGCGTGCGTGTGTGTGGGGAGAGGGGCGTGTGTGTGGGGGAGAGGGGGCGTGCGTGTGTGTGTGTGTGGGGAGAGGGGCGTGTGTGTGGGGAGAGGGGCGTGCGTGTGTGTGGGTGGGGAGAGGGGTGTGTGTGTGTGGGGAGAGGGGCGTGCGTGTGTGTGTGTGGGGAGAGGGGCGTGTGTGTGTGGAGAGAGGGGCGTGTGAGTGTGTGTGTGGGGAGAGGGGCGTGCGTGTGTGTGTGGGGAGAGGGGCGCGCGTGTGTGTGTGTGGGGAGAGGGGCGCGCGTGTGTGTGTGTGTGGGGAGAGGGGCGCGCGCGCGTGTGTGTGTGTGTGGGGAGAGGGGCGCGCGCGCGTGTGTGTGTGTGTGTGTGTGGGGAGAGGGGCGCGAGCGTGTGTGTGTGTGGGGAGAGGGGCGCGCGCGCGTGTGTGTGTGTGGGGCGAGGGGCGCGCGCATGTGTGTGTGTGGGGCGAGGGGCGCGCGCGTGTGTGTGTGTGTGTGGGGAGACGGGCGCGTGTGTGTCTGTGTGGGGAGAGGGGCGCGCGCGCGTGTGTGTGTGGGGAGAGGGGCGCGCACGTGTGTGTGTGTGTGTGTGGAGAGGAGCGTGTGTGTGTGTGGGGAGAGGGGCGTGTGTGTGTGTGGCGAGAGGGGCGCGCGTGTGTGTGTGGGGAGAGGGGCGCGCGTGTGTGTGTGTGGGGAGAGGGGGCGCGCGTGTGTGTGTGTGGGGAGAGGGGCGCGCGTGTGTGTGTGTGGGGGAGAGGGGCGTGCGTGTGTGTGGGGAGAGGGGCGTGTGTGTGTGTGTGGGGAGAGGGGCGTGTGTGTGGGGAGAGGGGCGTGTGTGTGGGTGTGGGGAGAGGGGCGTGTGTGTGTGGAGAGAGGGGCGTGTGTGTGTGGAGAGAGGGGCGTGTGTGTGTGGAGAGAGGGGCGTGTGTGTGTGGAGAGAGGGGCGTGTGTGTGTGTAGGGAGAGGGGCGTGCGTGTGTAGGGAGAGGGGCGTGCGTGCGTGTGTGCGTGTGTGGGGAGAGGGGCGTGCGTGCGTGTGTGGGGAGAGGGGCGTGCGTGTGTGTGGGGGAGAGGGGCGTGCGTGTGTGGGGAGAGGGGCGTGCGTGTGTGGGGAGAGGGGCGTGCGTGCGTGTGTGGGGAGAGGGGCGTGTGTGTGGAGAGAGGGGCGTGCGTGTGTGGGGAGAGGGGCGTGCGTGTGTGTGTGTGGAGAGAGGGGCGTGTGTGTGTGGGGAGAGGGGCGTGTGTGTGTGTAGGGAGAGGGGCGTGTGTGTGTGTAGGGAGAGGGGCGTGTGACTGTGTAGGGAGAGGGGCGTGTGTGTGTGGGGAGAGGGGCGTGTGAGTGTGTAGGGAGAGGGGCGTGCGTGCGTGTGGGGAGAGGGGCGTGCGTGTGTAGGGAGAGGGGCGTGCGTGTGTGGAGAGAGAGGGGCGTGCGTGTGTGGGGAGAGGGGCGTGCGTGTGTGGGGAGAGGGGCGTGCGTGTGTGTAGGGAGAGGGGCGTGCGTGTGTGTAGGGAGAGGGGCGTGCGTGTGTAGGGAGAGGGGCGTGCGTGTGTGTAGGGAGAGGTGCGTGCGTGTGTAGGGAGGGGGGTGTGCTTGTGTGTGTGGGGAGAGGGGCGTGCGTGTGTGGGGAGAGGGGCGTGCGTGTGTGTGGGGAGAGGGGCGTGCGTGCGTGTGGGGAGAGGGGCGTGTGTGTGGGGAGAGGGGCGTGCGTGCGTGTGTGGGGAGAGGGGCGTGCGTGTGTGTGTGGGGAGAGGGGCGTGCTTGTGTGTGTGGGGAGAGGGGCGTGCGTGTGTGGGGAGAGGGGCGTGCGTGTGTGTGTGGGGAGAGGGGCGTGCGTGTGTGGGGAGAGGGGCGTGCGTGTGTGGGGAGAGGGGCGTGCGTGTGTGGGGAGAGGGGCGTGCGTGTGTGGGGAGAGGGGCGTGTGTGTGTGGGGAGAGGGGCGGGCGTGTGTGTGTGGGGAGAGGGGGCGGGCGTGTGTGTGTGGGGAGAGGGGGCGGGCGTGTGTGTGTGGGGAGAGGGGCGGGCGTGTGTGTGTGGAGAGAGGGGCGTGTGTGTGTGTGGGGAGCGGGTCGTGCGTGTGTGTGTGTGGGGAGAGGGGCGTGTGTGTGGGTGGGGAGGGGTGTGTGTGGGTGGGGAGGGGCGTGCGTGTGTGTGGGTGGGGAGGGGCGTGCGTGTGTGTGTGTGGGGAGAGGCGTGCGTGTGTGTGGGGAGAGGGGCGTGTGTGTGTGTGGGGAGAGGGGCGTGTGTGTGTGTGGGGAGAGGGGCGTGCGTGTGTGTGTGTGGGGAGAGGGGCGTGCGTGTGTGTGTGGGGAGAGGGGCGTTCGTGTGTGTGTGGGGAGAGGGGCGTGCGTGTGTGTGTGGGGGGAGAGGGGCGTGTGTGTGGGGAGAGGGGCGTGTGTGTGGGTGGGGAGGGGCGTGCGTGTGTGTGGGTGGGGAGGGGGCGTGTGTGTGTGTGGGTGGGGAGGGGCGTGCGTTTGTGTGGGTGGGGAGAGGGGCGTGTGTGTGTGTGTGTGGGGAGAGGCGTGTGTGTGTGTGTGGGGAGAGGGGCGTGCGTGTGTGTGTGTGGGGAGGGGGGGCGTGCGTGTGTGTGTGTGGGGAGAGGCGTGTGTGTGTGTGTGGGGAGAGGGGCGTGCGTGTGTGTGTGTGGGGAGAGGGGCGTGTGTGTGTGTGGGGAGAGGGGCGTGCGTGTGTGTGTGTGGGGAGAGGGGCGTGTGTGTGTGTGGGGAGAGGGGCGTGCGTGTGTGTGTGTGGGGAGAGGGGCGTGTGTGTGTGTGGGGAGAGGGGCGTGCGTGTGTGTGTGTGGGGAGAGGGGCGTGTGTGTGTGTGTGGGGAGAGGGGCGTGTGTGTGTGTGGGGAGAGGGGCGTGCGTGCGTGTGTGTGGGGAGAGGGGCGTGCGTGTGTGTGGGGAGAGGGGCGTGCGTGCGTGTGTGTGGGGAGAGGGGCGTGCGTGTGTGTGGAGAGATGGGGGTGTGTGTGTGGGGAGAGGGGGCGCGCGTGTGTGTGTGTGGGGGAGAGGGGCGCGCGTGTGTGTGTGTGGGGAGAGGGGCGTGTGTGTGTGTGTGGGGAGAGGGGCGTGTGTGTGGGTGTGGGGAGAGGGGCGTGTGTGTGGGTGTGGGGAGAGGGGCGTGTGTGCGTGTGGGGAGAGGGGCGTGTGTGTGGGGAGAGGGGCGTGTGTGTGGGTGTGGGGAGAGGGGCGTGTGTGCGTGTGGGGAGAGGGGCGTGTGTGCGTGTGGGGAGAGGGGCGTGTGTGTGTGGAGAGAGGGGCGTGTGTGTGTGGAGAGAGGGGCGTGTGTGTGTGGAGAGAGGGGCGTGTGTGTGTGTGTGAAGGGAGAGGGGCGTGCGTGTGTAGGGAGAGGGGCGGTGCGTGCGTGTGTGGGGAGAGGGGCGTGTGTGTGTGGGGAGAGGGGCGTGTGTGTGTGTGTGTGGGGAGAGGGGCGTGCGTGTGTGTGGGGAGAGGGGCGTGTGTGTGGGGAGAGGGGCGTGCGTGTGTGTGTGTGTGGGGAGAGGGGCGTGTGTGTGGGGAGAGGGGCGTGCGTGTGTGTCGGTGGGGAGAGGGGTGTGTGTGTGTGGGGAGAGGGGCGTGCGTGTGTGTGTGTGGGGAGAGGGGCGTGCGTGTGTGTGTGGGGAGAGGGGCGTGCGTGTGTGGGGGGGGGAGAGGGGCGCGCGCGCGTGTGTGTGTGTGGGGAGAGGGGCGCGCGCGCGTGTGTGTGTGTGTGTGTGTGTGGGGAGAGGGGCGCGAGCGTGTGTGTGTGTGGGGAGAGGGGGCGCGCGCGTGTGTGTGTGGGGAGAGGGGGCGCGTGTGTGTGTGTGGGGAGAGGGGCGCGCGCGCGTGTGTGTGTGTGTGGGGAGAGGGGGCGCGCGCGTGTGTGTGTGTGGGGAGAGGGGCGCGCGTGTGTGTGTGTGGGGAGAGGGGCTGCGCGCGCGTGTGTGTGTGTGTGGGGAGAGGGGCGCGCGCGCGTGTGTGTGTGTGGGGAGAGGGGCGCGAGCGTGTGTGTGTGTGGGGAGAGGGGCGGCGCGCGCGTGTGTGTGTGTGGGGCGAGGGGCGCGCGCATGTGTGTGTGTGGGGCGAGGGGCGCGCGCGGGTGTGTGTGTGTGTGGGGAGACGGGCGCGTGTGTGTCTGTGTGGGAAGAGGGGCGCGCGCGCGTGTGTGTGTGGGGAGAGGGGCGCGCGCGTGTGGTGTGTGTGTGTGTGTGGAGAGGAGCGTGTGTGTGTGTGGGGAGAGGGGCGTGTGTGTGTGTGGCGAGAGGGGCGCGCGTGTGTGTGTGGGGAGAGGGGCGCGCGTGTGTGTGTGTGGGGAGAGGGGCGCGCGTGTGTGTGTGTGGGGAGAGGGGCGCGCGTGTGTGTGTGTGGGGAGAGGGGGCGTGTGTGTGTGTGTGGGGAGAGGGGCGTGTGTGTGGGGGAGAGGGGCGTGTGTGTGGGTGTGGGGAGAGGGGCGTGTGTGTGGGTGTGGGGAGAGGGGCGTGTGTGCGTGTGGGGAGAGGGGCGTGTGTGTGTGGAGAGAGGGGCGTGTGTGTGTGGAGAGAGGGGCGTGTGTGTGTGGAGAGAGGGGCGTGTGTGTGTGTAGGGAGAGGGGCGTGCGTGTGTAGGGAGAGGGGCGTGCGTGCGTGTGTGGGGAGAGGGGCGTGCGTGCGTGTGTGGGGAGAGGGGCGTGCGTGTGTGTGGGGAGAGGGGCGTGCGTGTGTGGGGAGAGGGGCGTGCGTGTGTGGGGAGAGGGGAGAGGGGCGTGTGTGTGGAGAGAGGGGCGTGCGTGTGTGGGGAGAGGGGCGTGCGTGTGTGTGTGTGGAGAGAGGGGCGTGTGTGTGTGGGGAGAGGGGCGTGTGTGTGTGTGTAGGGAGAGGGGCGTGTGTGTGTGGAGAGAGGGGCGTGTGAGTGTGTAGGGAGAGGGGCGTGTGTGTGTGGGGAGAGGGGCGTGTGAGTGTGTAGGGAGAGGGGCGTGTGTGTGGGGAGAGGGGCGTGCGTGCGTGTGTGGGGAGAGGGGCGTGCGTGTGTGGGGAGAGGGGCGTGCGTGTGTGGGGAGAGGGGCGTGCGTGTGTGGGGAGAGGGGCGTGCGTGCGTGTGGGGAGAGGGGCGTGCGTGCGAGTGTGGGGAGAGGGGCGTGTGTGTGGGGAGAGGGGCGTGCGTGCGTGTGTGGGGGAGAGGCGCGTGCGTGTGTGTAGGGAGAGGGGCGTGCGTGTGTGTGTAGGGAGAGGGGCGTGCGTGTGTGGGGAGAGGGGCGTGCGTGCGTGTGGGGAGAGAGGGCGTGCGTGCGTGTGGGGAGAGGGGCGTGTGTGTGGGGAGAGGGGCGTGCGTGCGTGTGTGTGGGGGAGAGGGGCGTGCGTGTGTGGGGAGAGGGGCGTGCGTGTGTGGGGAGAGGGGCGTGCGTGGTGTGGGGAGAGGGGCGTGCGTGCGTGTGGGGAGAGGGCGTGCGTGCGTGTGGGGAGAGGGGCGTGTGTGTGGGGAGAGGGGCGTGCGTGCGTGTGTGGGGAGAGGCGCGTGCGTGTGTGTAGGGAGAGGGGCGTGCGTTGTGTGTGTAGGGAGAGGGGCGTGCGTGTGTGTAGGGAGAGGGGCGTGTGTGTGTGGAGAGAGGGGCGTGCGTGTGTGGGGAGAGGGGGCGTGCGTGTGGTGTGTGGGGAGAGGGGCGTGCGTGTGTGGGGAGAGGGGCGTGCGTGTGTGGGGAGAGGGGCGTGCGTGTGTGTGGGGAGAGGGGCGTGCTTGCGTGTGGGGAGAGGGGCGTGTGTGTGGGGAGAGGGGCGTGCGTGTGTGTGTGGGGGAGAGGGGCGTGCTTGTGTGTGTGGGGAGAGGGGCGTGCGTGTGTGGGGAGAGGGCGTGCTTGTGTGTGTGGGGAGAGGGGCGCGCGTGTGTGTGTGTGGGGAGAGGGGCGCGCGTGTGTGTGTGTGTGGGGAGAGGGGCGTGTGTGTGTGTGTGGGGAGAGGGGCGTGTGTGTGGAGAGAGGGGCGTGTGTGTGTGTGGAGAGAGGGGCGTGTGTGTGTGTGTGAAGGGAGAGGGGCGTGCGTGTGTAGGGAGAGGGGCGTGCGTGCGTGTGTGGGGAGAGGGGCGTGTGTGTGTGTGTGTGTGGGGAGAGGGGCGTGCGTGTGTGTGGGGAGAGGGGCGTGGTGTGTGGGGAGAGGGGCGTGCGTGTGGTGTGTGTGTGGGGGAGAGGGGCGTGTGTGTGGGGAGAGGGGCGTGCGTGTGTGTGGGTGGGGAGAGGGGTGTGTGTGTGTGGGGAGAGGGGCGTGCGTGTGTGTGTGGTGGGGAGAGGGGCGTGTGTGTGTGGAGAGAGGGGCGTGTGAGTGTGTGTGTGGGGAGAGGGGGCGTGCGTGTGTGTGTGGGGAGAGGGGGCGCGCGTGTGTGTGTGTGGGGAGAGGGGCGTGTGTGTGTGTGGGGGAGAGGGGCGTGCGTGTGTGTGTGTGGGGAGAGGGGCGTGTGTGTGTGTGGGGAGAGGGGCGTGCGTGTGTGTGTGTGGGGAGAGGGGCGTGTGTGTGTGTGGGGAGAGGGGCGTGCGTGTGTGTGTGTGGGGAGAGGGGCGTGTGTGTGTGTGTGGGGAGAGGGGCGTGTGTGTGTGTGGGGAGAGGGGCGTGCGTGCGTGTGTGTGGGGGAGAGGGGCGTGCGTGTGTGTGGGGGAGAGGGGCGTGCGTGCGTGTGTGTGGGGGAGAGGGGCGTGCGTGTGTGTGGAGAGATGGGGGTGTGTGTGTGGGGAGAGGGGCGCGCGTGTGTGTGTGTGGGGAGAGGGGCGCGCGTGTGTGTGTGTGGGGAGAGGGGCGTGTGTGTGTGTGTGGGGAGAGGGGCGTGTGTGTGGGTGTGGGGAGAGGGGCGTGTGTGTGGGTGTGGGGAGAGGGGCGTGTGTGCGTGTGGGGAGAGGGGCGTGTGTGTGGGGAGAGGGGCGTGTGTGTGGGTGTGGGGAGAGGGGGCGTGTGTGCGTGTGGGGAGAGGGGCGTGTGTGCGTGTGGGGAGAGGGGCGTGTGTGTGTGTGGGGAGAGGGGCGTGCGTGTGTGTGTGTGGGGAGAGGGGCGTGTGTGTGTGTGGGGAGAGGGGCGTGCGTGTGTGTGTGTGGGGAGAGGGGCGTGTGTGTGTGTGGGGAGAGGGGCGTGCGTGTGTGTGTGTGGGGAGAGGGGCGTGTGTGGTGTGTGTGGGGAGAGGGGCGTGTGTGTGTGTGGGGAGAGGGGCGTGCGTGCGTGTGTGTGGGGAGAGGGGCGTGCGTGTGTGTGGGGAGAGGGGCGTGCGTGCGTGTGTGTGGGGAGAGGGGCGTGCGTGTGTGTGGAGAGATGGGGGGTGTGTGTGTGGGGGAGAGGGGCGCGCGTGTGTGTGTGTGGGGAGAGGGGCGCGCGTGTGTGTGTGTGGGGAGAGGGGCGTGTGTGTGTGTGTGGGGAGAGGGGCGTGTGTGTGGGTGTGGGGAGAGGGGGCGTGTGTGTGGGTGTGGGGAGAGGGGCGTGTGTGCGTGTGGGGAGAGGGGCGTGTGTGTGTGGAGAGAGGGGCGTGTGTGTGTGGAGAGAGGGGCGTGTGTGTGTGGAGAGAGGGGCGTGTGTGTGTGTAGGGAGAGGGGCGTGCGTGTGTAGGGAGAGGGGCGTGCGTGTGTGGGGAGAGGGGCGTGCGTGCGTGTGTGGGGAGAGGGGCGTGCGTGTGTGTGGGGAGAGGGGCGTGCGTGTGTGGGGAGAGGGGCGTGCGTGTGTGGGGGAGAGGGGAGAGGGGCGTGTGTGTGGAGAGAGGGGCGTGCGTGTGTGGGGAGAGGGGCGTGCGTGTGTGTGTGTGGAGAGAGGGGCGTGTGTGTGTGGGGAGAGGGGCGTGTGTGTGTGTGTAGGGAGAGGGGCGTGTGTGTGTGGAGAGAGGGCGTGTGAGTGTGTAGGGAGAGGGGCGTGTGTGTGTGGGGAGAGGGGCGTTGTGAGTGTGTAGGGAGAGGGGCGTGTGTGTGGGGAGAGGGGCGTGCGTGCGTGTGTGGGGAGAGGGGCGTGCGTTGTGTGGGGGAGAGGGGCGTGCGTGTGTGGGGAGAGGGGCGTGCGTGTGTGGGGAGAGGGGCGTGCGTGTGTGGGGAGAGGGGCGTGCGTGTGTGGGGAGAGGGGCGTGCGTGCGTGTGGGGAGAGGGGCGTGCGTGCGTGTGTGGGGAGAGGGGCGTTGTGTGTGGGGAGAGGGGCGTGCGTGCGTGTGTGGGGAGAGGCGCGTGCGTGTGTGTAGGGAGAGGGGCGTGCGTGTGTGTGTAGGGAGAGGGGCGTGCGTGTGTGTAGGGAGAGGGGGCGTGCGTGTGTAGGGAGAGGGGCGTGTGTGTGTGGAGAGAGGGGCGTGCGTGTGTGGGGAGAGGTGCGTGCGTGTGTAGGGAGAGGGGCGTGCTTGTGTGTGTGGGGAGAGGGGCGTGCGTGTGTGGGAGAGGGGCGTGCGTGTGTGGGGGGAGAGGGGCGTGCGTGTGTGTGGGGAGAGGGGCGTGCGTGCGTGTGGGGAGAGGGGCGTGTGTGTGGGGAGAGGGGCGTGCGTGCGTGTGTGGGGAGAGGGGCGTGCGTGTGTGTGTGGGGAGAGGGGCGTGCTTGTGTGTGTGGGGAGAGGGGCGTGCGTGTGTGGGGAGAGGGGCGTGCTTGTGTGTGTGGGGAGAGGGGCGCGCGTGTGTGTGTGTGGGGAGAGGGGGCGCGCGTGTGTGTGTGTGGGGAGAGGGGCGTGTGTGTGTGTGTGGGGAGAGGGGCGTGTGTGTGGGGAGAGGGGCGTGTGTGTGGGTGTGGGGAGAGGGGGCGTGTGTGTGGGTGTGGGGAGAGGGGCGTGTGTGCGTGTGGGGAGAGGGGCGTGTGTGTGTGGAGAGAGGGGCGTGTGTGTGTGGAGAGAGGGGCGTGTGTGTGTGGAGAGAGGGGCGTGTGTGTGTGTAGGGAGAGGGGCGTGCGTGTGTAGGGAGAGGGGCGTGCGTGCGTGTGTGCGTGTGTGGGGAGAGGGGCGTGCGTGCGTGTGTGGGGAGAGGGGCGTGCGTGTGTGTGGGGAGAGGGGCGTGCGTGTGTGGGGAGAGGGGCGTGCGTGTGTGGGGAGAGGGGAGAGGGGCGTGTGTGTGGAGAGAGGGGCGTGCGTGTTGTGGGGAGAGGGGCGTGCGTGTGTGTGTGTGGAGAGAGGGGCGTGTGTGTGTGGGGAGAGGGGCGTGTGTGGTGTTGTAGGGAGAGGGGCGGTGTGTGTGTGGAGAGAGGGGGCGTGTGAGTGTGTAGGGAGAGGGGCGTGTGTGTGTGGGGAGAGGGGCGTGTGAGTGTGTAGGGAGAGGGGCGTGTGTGTGGGGAGAGGGGCGTGCGTGCGTGTGTGGGGAGAGGGGCGTGCGTGTGTGGGGAGAGGGGCGTGCGTGCGTGTGTGGGGAGAGGGGCGTGCGTGTGTGGGGAGAGGGGCGTGCGTGTGTGTAGGAGAGGGGCGTGCGTGTGTGTAGGGAGAGGGGCGTGCGTGTGTGTGTAGGGAGAGGGGCGTGCGTGTGTGTAGGGAGAGGGGCGTGCGTGTGTAGGGAGAGGGGCGTGTGTGTGTGTGTGGGGAGAGGGGCGTGCGTGCGTGTGTGGGGAGAGGTGCGTGCGTGTGTAGGGAGAGGGGCGTGCTTGTGTGTGTGGGGAGAGGGGCGTGCGTGTGTGGGGAGAGGGGCGTGCGTGTGTGGGGAGAGGGGCGTGCGTGTGTGTGGGGAGAGGGGCGGGTGCGTGCGTGTGGGGAGAGGGGCGTGTGTGTGGGGAGAGGGGCGTGCGTGCGTGTGTGGGGAGAGGGGCGTGCGTGTGTGTGTGGGGAGAGGGGCGTGCTTGTGTGTGTGGGGAGAGGGGCGTGCGTGTGTGGGGAGAGGGGCGTGCTTGTGTGTGTGGGGAGAGGGGCGTGCGTGTGTGGGGAGGGGGCGTGCTTGTGTGTGTGGGGAGAGGGGCGTGCGTGTGTGGGGAGAGGGGCGTGTTGTGTGTGGGGAGAGGGGCGTGTGGAGTGTGTAGGGAGAGGGGCGTGCGTGCGTGTGGGAGAGGGGGCGTGCGTGTGTAGGGAGAGGGGCGTGCGTGTGTGGGGAGAGGGGCGTGCGTGCGTGTGTGGGGAGAGGGGCGTGCGTGTGTGGGGAGAGGGGCGTGCGTGTGTAGGGAGAGGGGCGTGCGTGTGTGTGGGTGGGAGGGGCGTGCGTGTGTGGGGGAGAGGGTGTGTGGGAGAGGGGCGTGTGTGTGTGTGTGGGGAGAGGGGCGTGTGTGTGTGTGTGGGGAGAGGGGCGTGTGTGTGGGTGTGGGGAGAGGGGCGTGTGTGTGTGTGTGGGGAGAGGGGCGTGCGTGCGTGTGTGGGGAGAGGGGCGTGTGTGTGAGTGGGGAGAGGGGCGTGTGTGTGTGTGGGGAGAGGGGCGTGCGTGTGGGTGGGGAGGGGCGTGCGTGTGTGTGGGTGGGGCGAGGGGCGTGGTGTGTGTGTGTGTGGGGAGAGGGGCGTGTGTGTGTGGGGAGAGGGGCGTGTGTGTGTGGGGAGAGGGGCGTGCGTGTGTGTGTGGGGAGAGGGGCGTGTGTGTGGGTGGGGAGGGGGGCGTGCGTGTGTGTGTGTGGGGAGAGGGGCGTGCGTGTGTGTGTGTGGGGAGAGGGGCGTGCGTGTGTGTGTGGGGAGAGGGGCGTGCGTGTGTGTGTGGGGAGAGGGGCGTGTGTGTGTGTGTGGGGAGAGGGGTGTGTGTGTGTGGGAAGAGGGGCGTGCGTGTGTGTGTGGGAAGAGGGGCGTGCGTGTGTGTGTGGGGAGAGGGGCGTGTGTGTGTGTGGAGAGGGGCGTGTGTGTGTGTGTGGGGAGAGGGGGCGTGTGTGTGTGGGGAGAGGGGCGTGTGTGTGTGTGTGGGGGAGAGGGGCGTGTGTGTGTGTGTGGGGAGCGGGGCGCGCGGCGCGTGTGTGTGTGTGTGGCGAGAGGGGCGCGCGTGTGTGTGTGTGGGGAGAGGGGCGCGCGTGTGTGTGTGTGGGGAGAGGAGCGCGCGTGTGTGTGTGTGTGGGGAGAGGGGCGCGCGCGCGTGTGTGTGTGTGTGTGTGTGGGGAGAGGGGCGCGAGCGTGTGTGTGTGTGGGGAGAGGGGCGCGCGCGCGTGTGTGTGTGTGTGGGGCGAGGGGCGCGCGCATGTGTGTGTGTGTGGGGAGAGGAGCGCGCGTGTGTGTGTGTGTGTGGGGAGAGGGGGCGCGCGCGCGTGTGTGTGTGTGTGTGTGTGGGGAGAGGGGGCGCGAGCGTGT
>NW_027311047.1:0-36876 GCF_047496795.1 Chiloscyllium punctatum | reverse complement strand
GTTCCAACATGACTCAATAATGAATGCTTCATTGGGGTCCTTTGTTTGTAACCTAACCGATAATGCCTCGGACAGAGGGCTTTCAAGCCTTTAAAAAAACTGGTGCAATCAAGGGGATGTGGCCAGCTCTCCAGCTGCACAGTTCAGTTCAGTTCGAGAGTTAGTTTAGTCAGGTTCAGTGTTGAAACTAGACGCTCTCCCCCTCCTTCAACTCTATGACTTTCTAACCTATAAGCTTTTTTGGGTAATTTTTATGCTTTATGCTCAGGGGTTTGTTTATTAGGATTGTTGCAAGTAATTTGGATCAGCATCATTAATTGGTCTTAGCCTGTTAGTTTTGGAGAGGATGAATTATTCAGGTGTGTTATTTTCGGTTCGTTGTGTTTCATTCCTTATTTTTTACAAATACTTTCTGTTTGTTTAAAAGTCGGCAGTCAGACCAAATAATTCACTCTGGGAATATCCACTGTACACTTACCTTCAACAAATGACAACATTACGGACTGGGCTACGTGCTTAAGAATGTTGTGACGGGTCGGGCTTGGTCCATAACCACAAACAATAACCTTGTTTATTAAAAGTCATGAATTAATGAGTAAGGGATGGAATGAATATGATAATGGCTCTGAGACAGAAAGGGCTGCGGCCAGTGGCTGAGGAGACCTGAGGGGAATGCAGCAATATCTCCCAGTCACCAGTATTCAGCCATCACTGTTTCTGACAAATGGAATGAAATGCAATGCAGAGCAAGATAACAGATGACCCCTGGTAAATGGAATGTTGAACAACAATGTAAATGGAATAGGGCAATTTTAACTGTGAAGTACATAGTTATATTTTATATATCGACTGTTTAATCACAGGTTATACGGCCTGTTAAGATTGTTTATATCTGGACGGGATATTCAGAAATAAAAACAGACATAGATAACAAAATGTATTTCGTTATAGTGAGTTACAGCAGAGTAAGAGTGAGAATACAGGTCATACCGAGATGATGGGCTGCAGGACAATCACCTTTATTGTACTTATTCAGAGAAATATATTGAAAATGTTCAGAAACTGAGGAGACAAGTTTAGTCATAAAACGCACAGACAATATCATAATTAATAAACTATTCCTATTTTTTCGTCAAGTGTAGCTGACTCTAAAAGGCCTTTTAAATCAAAATCACTTTGATGAGATCCACGCATTTATTTTCAGAACTTAACGTAGAAACAGACTCCAGTTCAATATATGTGTCACTGACACAAGTGATGGGAACAGGAATGGAGCATATTGTCCAAATAAAATCGGGTTCAACATCCAGAGCAATCAAGAAAAAGGAAAATATTAAAAATAGTGGAAATCTGAAATACAAATGCAATATGAAGGAATATTGCAAAAGATGATGCAGAATCTGGGCAGAGAAACAGAGTTAACATGTCGAGTCTTATATGAACCTGTTCTGAACAAGTTATGTTAGACTCAAAAAGAATTAATTCCATTTTTCTCTGCTCCGATACTGCCAAAGCTGTGGGGCTTCTCTCCAGAACTTTCAATTGGTGCAATGACAGGAGACAGAGAGTAATGTTGGGTGGTTGCTTTTCCGACTGAAGGCTTATGCCCAGCACTGTTCCACAAAGGTTGGTTCTGGGTTTTCATTGTCTGTCATTTATGTAAATTATTTGCATGAGAATATCGAAGGCATGGTTCGTAAGTTTGTGGATGACACCAAAACTGGTGGCATCGTGGACAGTGAAAAAGGTTTTCTAAGAATACAAAAGGATCTTGAGCAAATGGGTCAAGAGATTGACAAATAGCAGATAATGCCCCACACCCTTTATATTGACTAAAAGATAAAATTGAATAAAGTTGTCTATATCTAAAGTAAGGTTTTCTTTGATTCTTGAATAAAAGCTCAATAACTGTAGTTGTCCATTGTTCCTTAATTTTACCAGCATTACCCTTCACTCTAACAGGGACATAATGACTCTCAATTCCCGACGTCACACTGTTGAATGCCTCCCACTTGTCAGACATCGTTTTACCTGCTAACAGTCTACTCCAATTAAACTTGTTCAATGCCATTAAAATGTTTGGTACTCCAATTAAAGCAAACATTAATGAAAGGTTTATTATTTTCCATAACCATTTTGAAACTAATAGAGTTATGATTGCAAAACCCAAAACATTCCCTCACGTTTACTTCAGTCACTTGCCCTGCCTATTGCACAAAAGAAGGCCTAGTTTTACTCTTTCTCTGTTAGAATCATCCGCATATTGATGAAGAAAATTTTCATGAACACATTTGACAAATTCTTCACCATCCAACTCGTTAACACTGTGGTAGTCCCAATCAATATTTAGAAAATTAAAACCCCCCATTATTACAACCTTATTACGCTTAAATATATCTGAGATCTCCCTACACGTTTGTTTCTCAATTTCTTTCTTACTGTTGGAGAGCATATGGTACCATACAGTCAACGTGCTCTTTCCTTTCTTATTTTTCATTTCGACGAATGTATTTTCACTGGACGATTTGTCACAAATAAGCATTTAGTGCAATCTGTTCAAAGTGAACTTTATTTTCTTATTTTTAATACTATATGCATATTTTAACTGGGTATTTTTTTCAGAAATATCTTCCCCAGTTACAGCAATAATTTGTTCCTTATTCAAAAATGGCAGACCTCCCCTTCCCTGCCCCCCGCATGTCTGTTTCCATCATTTATATGACCCTTCACACCTGGAACATTGAATTGCCCTTCATGAACATCATTCAAGCCAAAGTGAGGACTGCAGATGCTGGACATTAGAGTGGAGGGTGTGGTGGTTGAAAAGCATAGCAGGTCAGGCAGCATCCGAGGAGCAGGAAAATCGATGTTTCAAGCAAAAGCCTTTCATCAGCCTATTCCTGATGAGGTGTTTTTGCCCAAAACGTTGACTTTCCTGCTCCAAACATGTTGCCTGACCTGCTGTGCTTTCCCAGAACTACACTCTCGACTTGAACATCTCTCAACCAATTTTCTGTAATACTTATGATGTCCCAATCCCATGTTCTTAAACATGCCTTGAGTTCATCAGCCTTCCCTGTAAGACCCCTTACATTGAAATAAATGCAATTTCGTGCTTCAGGTTTACTATACACTCTTGACTCTCTCGTTTTCCTTTTCTAATTGACGTGCTCTCCTCACATTCATAAACTACTCTAACCATCCTGCCATTTGTACTGCTACTTAGAAATTCGCCTTGCCATCTCTATGAATATAAAGTTTCCGTACATAGAATAAGCAAATCTCCCTGCTAAGATATTCGTTGCTTTCCAGTTTAGATTAGACCAATCTTTTCTGAACAGATTCAAATAGGTTCACATTTCCCTAAAATCTAAATCCCTCAATAGCAGAATAGTTCTTCAGCCGTTGATTTTTCTCCTTTAACCCTTTGTTGCTTCCCAGTTGAGTTTGGTATTGGAGTAAACAAGAAAGTATTGCTTTAACGATTTTATTTTTGATACTCTACCTCACGTCTTAAGTTCACTCTGTACTATTTTAATCTTTCCCTAAAAAATGTCATTCCTGCCATTATCTACAATAATGTTTGACTATTCAATCTCACCTTTAACAACGTGCTTGTAATGTTTCGAAACGTTCTTAATCCTCGCACAGGGAATGCAACAAACCCTCCTAAATTAATGGTCACTGTCCCAGACTCTCCTGTTGATGCCTCGATAGAAAAGTCCACTGAAGCAATAATTCTACTAACTCTTCTCAAACGCTGCTGAACATAAGAATCATTCCAATTGTCCAATATTGATTGCTCTTCCATTTTCCTCAGACAGACAATCCCCTTCAGCTGTTCTAAAAGCAGGGAAGCATTTTGATAGAGGAATAGCCACCGGAGACATTTGGACTACCTTCTTATCTTTCCTGACAGACACCCAGCTATCTAACTGATTTGTTGGATAACATTGTTTTCTAAATCTTCTAGCCATCTCTCTCTCTACCTTATATGTGGCCTTAATAACATTATGCATAAAGGCAGGATTGTTTTTGACAACTTATAGAGATGTTACCTTTCATTACCTACAGACAATAACGTTTAAAAAAATGGAAAAATATATACATATACGTATCAAACATATAAAACGTAAACAAAAGCAACCAATTAGCTAATTAAAACAATAAAAAATATTCATCTTCAATAAATCCAGAGAAGAAAGTAGTGTCCTCCGGAGGTGAAAACGTGTCGGGTTCTCCAGAAGGAAAGTACAACCCCTTATTTTAAATAGAGCTGATTAATTTTTCAAAGCAAAAATACACGTGCAGTGTAATAAAAGAAACCTTTTAAAACAGAAATAGATTTCCTTTCATTTGTAAACCACCCTTTAAAAGTTCTTTTAAAACAAAAGTTCGTTTGAAAGAAAATTGAGTTTTTTAAATTCTTTTTGTATGTTAATGAAACAAAATAGAAAAAATGATGTTAAATTAATGAAATGTAATAACTATATCAACTGCAAAAAGGACTACATTAAATATTTAACTGACTGCAATCCCAGGAGCAGCTGTAAGATCCATGCTGCTCTAAGAACATTATGTGAAACTGTTTTTACACTATGAAGAAAAGTCAATGCATGTTTTAATAAGCTGTTCCCAATACAAAGTGACTTTATGATACGATTTAATCTCCTGCCACGATTCTAAATGTAGAATGTAATTGAATCTTTATCCTCATCACTCGAATTCTTTCAAACAAAATTGTGAATCTGTGTTCATCGGACAGACGGAAAGTTCCTTCAGCTCTGACTATTGCAGGAATGATACAAAGAATATTACCCAGGTCCACGTAAAACCCAGATGTTGCAGGGAAAGGCACCGAAACCTAATCCAATATTAATTACATACAAGCCTTATGAACAAATCATAGAGAAGAGCATAATATAAAAGGCGAATGTCCAAAACAAAATTCGTGGCTCCCTCATAAAAAACCTGAACTGCATTACGCTGTAAATTCACAAAAATAGGAATAACAAGAGAACGGGAAGAAAATCAAGGCTAAGTAGTGAACTTCATAAATGATGATGATGAGAATGGGGGAAATGGAGTTTGGGGGAATGATAAATAACGTTGTGGATGACACAATGATGAGCTGATGGTTCACAGTGAGGAGGAAGGTGTGAGGTTACAGGAGGGTCTAAACCAACTGTTCAGGTGGACAGATCAATCGCTGATGAAAAATGTATCACATTTCTGAAGTATTAAGACAAGAGAGTACTCAAACTGAAGACAGGCTTGATTTACTTGATATTACTTTTAAGCAAAGAAGGTTGAGAGTTGCTCCTGGTGGAGGTGTTAAACAGCATGGGGGTTATGCACAGGGTGATCAGAGAGCAGCCTTTCCCCTTACTCGGAGGCTCAATAAAAAGGAGACACACTTATAAAGTGAAAGTGGTCTCACCATTAATCTGTAAACTGTAGAAAAACTTTCCTATTTATAAATGTATTTGGTTTTAAAATATTTCAAGATTTATATTGTATTCTGAAAAATATGATATCTGTTTTGTGATACAGATTCCCCATTCCTCGTGCCTCCGTTTCGCAATCTGTTCATTGAAATCTTACAATTTTTCCATTCAACTCTCCAACATGCTCAAACACAGACTCAGTTTGTCAACTATGATCCAAAGACCAATATTTGCCTGTTCCCCTGACCTCGTTAAAGACTTATATCTTCTTCACATCTTCCTTTTCTAATCTTTTCAATGTTTGTATTCTTTTATAATAGTTCAAAATATTTTTCGTAAGCTATACAGAATGACACTTTCCAACAGTGTTGATAATGTAATATCTTTACTCAATATGTAAACATAAAGTTGCAACAATGCTAAAGTGTTTTTCACTCACATCCCAGACTGAAGTTGCAGCAAATAGTCATGGACATCTCAAAAGAATTGCCAAGTATTTACTTCTGATCGGAATGGTAATTTGTGTCTTTATTATGAAATGATCATGCTAATTATGGACTGCAACATTTTGATGTGATTTACTCCAGACAATTAAACATCATGAATAAAGTGCAGGGATAGGCCAGCTGGGTGCCAAGGCCTGCTGTGGGAATCAACAAAGCCTGACTGTGGTCTTTTCTCCATATTGATGTCTTGTTCCTGACACACAGAGCAACCTACACCTCCCTTGACCAAAAATCACGAGTCATTCACCCCAGCCACCAACCATGAATAAAATTCAAAGAACTGCAGATGGAGCAACACAAGAACATAGAAATTAGGAGTGGCGGAAGGAAATTCAACTTTGCCCTTAACCACATTAAACACCATCTGCCAGATATAACAATCTGCCCCAATTTCTAATATTCATCTGTAAACTCTTTATTTCAGTATTACGGCCTGTTTGCCATCTAGTTTAGTACCATCTGTGAATTTAGTTGCTCCACTCTCTCCTTCCAAGTCATTTGGATTGATTGTAAACAGTGGAGGTCTGAGAACTGAAACCTGCAGCACCTCACTAGTTTTAGTTCGGCAGAGAAAGACCAGTTATCCCGATGCTCTGTGTTCTGTCAGTAAGCCAATCTTTTTTCCAATTCAATATTCTACCCTTAACCCCCGGGATCTAACCTGCTAGGTCAGTCCTTTATGCAGCACCTTGTCAAATGCCTTCTGAAGTTTAGATGGACAGCAGTTGCTGTATCCCAATTATCCACATTGTTTGTTGTGTTCTCAAAGAACTCCAGCAGGTATGTCAAGCACAACCTGCCCATCATGAAACCGTGCTGACAGTGGTGAACTGATCTTTGTTTTTCCAAATGGTCAGTTATTTCCTACGTTATGGTTGACTGAAGAAACTTCTCCACTACAGAGTTAAAACTCACTTGTCTAAAGTTTGTCATTTTTTCCTATCTCTTGTTTTGAATACGAGCGTCACATTATTAATTTTCCAATAGTTCCGCACAGTTCCAGAATCAAAGGATTTTTTGAATATAGTAACTAACACATTAGGTACCTCTGCTGTTACCTCCTTTAATATAATAGACTGCAGGCCAAGAGCCTGACCTCCCTCTAATCCCATCAATGTATTTAATACCTTTTTCCCTCAGCATCGTACTTCCAGCACAATCCTTTGCAGTTGTTGTAAGTTTTGGGAAGAAATTATCTTCCACTGTGAAAGCAAGAAGTGTTGGCTTTACCTCTGCCCTTCTGAGTTTCCCATTACTACCTCACCGTTTTCAATCTCTAAAAGACCAACATTTGCGTTCAGCATTCTTTGACTTTTTGCCTACTCAGAGAAGTATTCTTTATCAATTCTTATGTTTTTGACTCATTTTCCTTCGTAGCCATTTTGATTTTATTTTTAACGAAAGTTTGCGAACAATTAAAGCGTTTTTCTCTATTCCATTCATAGAAAGATGGCGTCGCTGGTTAGACAGCAATCATTGTCCTTCCCTAATTACCCAGAGGGCAGTTAAGCAACAAGCAAATTTGTGTGGGTTTGAAGTCACATGCAGATCAGATAAGGTAAGGATGGTGGCTTCCAGTCCTATAGGACATTCGTGAAACGTATGGATAATTCAAACAATAAGCAATAGATTCACTATTATCAATACACTCTTAATTCTAGGTTCATATTGAATTTAAACTCCACCATCTGCAATGGCGGCATTTGAACGTGAGTCCCCAGAACATTATCTGAAGCAGCAGTCGGTGATCATGCCACCAGGCCATCACCTTTATGTTAGTATCGACTTCCTTGTTAAGACATGGATCACTTTTCACCTTTTTAAAATTCCACTTCCACTCAGGATTACACTTTAACTAAGGAGTTTGGACTATCTCCCGAAGTAGTTGCCACTGTTCTTCAACTGTGCCGACCTTTTATGTTTTTTGCGAAGTCCATTCAGGCCAAGCCCTTCCTCATGCCAGTAAAATTATCATTGTCCAACACTAAACCTCACATGTGCGACTCTTTCTTCACTGTTTCAGTCTGAATGTAAAACTGCAGCATTTTGTGGTCACTCTTTCTAAGGTGATCTTGTACTACAGTATGACTTATAACTCCTTCTTCATTATATTATAGCAAAGCCAGTTCTCTCTTTGGTTCCTCGAGGTGTTACTCGAAGAAATAATCCCTCATACGTTCGATGAATCATTCTTTGAGGCTCCCCTTGTCAATTGATTAATTTGGTCAAATTTAGGAGACTCTAACCCAACCACACCCAGAGGACTCTAACCCCAATTCCTGAACAGCTGATAGAAAGTTTAAACCTTTGTGATTTGGTTTGAATTCACATTTGTTTGTTGGTGACTGAGTGTTTGTGCTTTGTTCCCTGGAGCTTGAGATCCGAGACTGTTTTGAATCTGATTTCTATTATGGAAATTTAATATGATTTATTTTAAAGTTAAGGATATTGCAGTGATTACGAAATAAAATGTTAACTCCTGTTCTTTTACAGGTCATGGCTGCCTCACTATCAGTTTCTAACTAATCTCTTTTATCCTTACATATCAGTGATGTATGGAGGGCAATTGACGTTTCAGTTCAACATTTGATTGTAATTTTAAAAATCCAAAAGTTAATATCTGTGTCCTTGGATTCGGCCATTATTCATGCATTAGATGTTTTTTTTAAACTTGAATAGACAAATCCTTTTAAGACACCTCTGATTATTTCACGACCTATGGTATTGCAGTTGAGCAATGACTGGTTAAGACTACTTAAGAAAACTAATTTTAGGATTAAATTAAGCGAATAAAACCGGGTAATTATCGTGGATTTCAAAGCTGGGAACTGTATGCATTTTACATTTAAAGTATTAAATATTGAATAAATGAATTTATAATATATAATTATATAATATGAGTAAGGTTCCAAAATGTACAGTTAGGGACAGGCTTTAAAGTTAGACAAGCATAAATTGATGAATTGGTATTTGAAGTTATAGGGAGCAAACAAACATCTGGCAACGTAACATGAGAAGCAGAAACAAAAGGCAAAAACAATGGTAGCCCACGGTTGATGAGTTAATAAAAAAAAGTCAAACCTAAAAGGAGAAAGAAACCGGAATGGTGGTGGGCAGGATGTTGAAAATAAAGGGGTTGATGTTAAGGTGTTTGGTGGACAGGGAGGGGAATCGAGGTGGAAATCCTGACAGGTGGGATGTTATTACTGTGTAAACGCAGGTCACATTAAGCGGGAATGTCCGGATCTGAAAAGGGCAGAGAGGGCGATATTGCTTATGAATTTCGATGAAGAATAGGGGTGTCAGGGGTTGCTGCCCCCTGAGGCCCACCAGGAACACTTGATAAATTTAAAGGTGCGCCTTTATAATAAGGACGTCGTTATCCTAGTCGATATGGGACAGCAAGGTCATCCTTAAATTTTAAGCCCAAGGGAGGATGAACAAAAGAGTTAATTGGAAATGGCGACAGTTTTGTGATGAGAGGCACAAAGAATCAGTTTTGCGTTCATGACAAAATACTGCCACAAAATTGGGGATTGAATTACCTGCAAATGGTGCTCTGAAATCTGTCGAGGTTCTTCAAAATGAATGTGCTCGAGCAAAAAAATTACAGAAACAGAATGAGAAGTCACAAGTGACTGGTAAACAAACAGAACTGCGCAATTGCAGTTTTTTTAAAAATGTTTTGGGCACTTGTTGCGTTTCCAACTTGAATTACAGATAATGATTATTTTATTTATATAATATACAGACTTATTAATTAATATTTATAATAAATCGATTGTGCTAGCCTGAATCAATATTAATTGGCAGGATCCCTTCACACATTCTCAGTGACCTGTCATATTGATTCACGGTTAATTTGAAAATGACTGCATTAATTGATTGTTAATAAAAGAATGGAAAACTACATTACTGGCCGATGAGGTAACTGACGAAGCTGCCCTGAACCCACGAGAAGCGGTGATCTATTCCCTAATACCTACTGTCCCAGGTCCTTGGAAAGTACCAATATTCACTGAAAGAGAGGAAAAAGAATTGAAAGATTTAAGGGGTGTAAAAACAGCAGACGGACATTGGATGTTACCTGATGGAAGGGAAATGTCAAACAAAATGATGATGCGAGAAATGATGTCTGTCTGAAATCAGGGGAGCCACTGGGGAGTGCAAGCAATGTGTGATTTAGTCTGAAGGAAATATGGATACAATGGGATACATACGATAGCAAAACAGATATGCGAAAGGATGCATAACACGTAAAAAAGTAAACAAGAAAGTGTTAAGGAGACAAGTCCCAGGAGGGAGACAACCTGGGCGAAGACCATTCCAGAGCATCCAGGTAGATTATACCGATTTACCCCGAGTGGGAAGACTGAGATATATGTTGGTAATAGTCGATCATTTATCCAGATGGGTGGAGGCATATCCTCTGGCCACTGCCAAACCCAGAAACTAAAGATTTGTTCTTAAATTCGTATACACTGGGTTTGTCCTCCTCTTTGTCTTTCCTCAGGAAACAGGATTTATTGGCACAGACTCCGCCCCTTGAATTCGCTGTTCATCCAATTCGATCCGGAGATACAGTCTTAGTAAATTCATGGACAGAGACTAAATTGCAACCGGACTGGGAAGGGCCATACCAGGCTCTTTTGACTACCGAAATGGCGATAAGGACGGGAGAGAAAGTCTGGACTCAATACACTCGGATCAAAGGGCCAGTGGAATCTCCAATTGAGGAAGACATCTGGACAGCCAACTCAATGCAAGAACCGCTAAACCCAAGCTAAAGAGACTTTGAGTAACTGATTATACAGTGGCGACGCGAGCGCAGGATTGTATATTAAGTCTTTTGGTGCTTCTGCATGATTTTTGAGAATGCTGGGGAAGCTTCGAGTTATGATACTCGCTCTCTTAGTATTGGGATTTTGTCAAACATCATTTTCATATGTGTTATTAATGGTTCCTGAGTCTGATAATCCACAAGTAATAGACGCCGATGCATGCAGCTTAGTAAATTGTGGGGATGTAGATAATCAAAGACAGTACCACAGCTCAGCGAGACATCATAAGTCCTATGGGGATGGCCTTGGGGATGATACTTGGTATAATGGTCTTGTCACAGTACACCGGGCCCCCTTCCGACCAGCTTTCTATTGTCCCGATAAAGAGTGTATCTCAATATATATCTAACAATAAAGAAAACCACATGGCACGGAGGAAATCACGGGAGGGGGGGTGTGGCACATATCAGATACAATTAAATGAATCAATTGGGGTAGAAATGACATCAAACGGGAGTGACTTCTTGGGCTGTTGTTTTTGAATTAGTGTAGGAAAGGGAAAACGGGTAGAACTACTGGATAATAAGATACAACCTTACACCCCTCCCAATGACGGTAAAGTAGTAAAAATTATAGAGGGAAAGGACTTGAAACAGACCATCGATATAGAAACTGGGTACAGGAATGCAAATGCCTGGGTTGAATGGGTAAAGTATACTGTAAAAAGTCTGAATAAGTGCAATTGTTATGCATGTGCCTCCGGTAGACCAGTGGCTCAGGTGGTTCCCTTTCCACTCGGGTGGAAGCAAGACAAGAAGGGCATGAAATGTATGATAGCCCTGCATCAGGGTAAGACTGCGTGGAATGATAGGAACTGCACCTCCCTCTCTCTGATGGTCCCTCTACTGGAGATGAAAGACTTAAAAGCCTACCCCCGCCCCCCGCCAATTCTTCAGTCACAGTCGGAATTCACACATCATATGTGCATAGACGAGGTACAAATTGGTCTTGAGATTTGGGGAAGCTGAAATTATGTACATAGATTAATAATTTCACTGATACAGACAAGGGAGGGAACTAGTCAGCACTAAAGGTTCCCTGAAGCGGATCTGGGGTGTTACTGTGGAGACCCACCCTACCTCCGGATTGGAGAGGGATAAGTGCAATTGTACAATTGGCAATTCCATTTACCCTGGCTTTTGAGAAGGAAAAGATAGTAGGGTAAAAGAGAAGGAGGAAGTGAGGACTGCAGATGCTGGAGATCAGAGCTGAAAATATGTTGCTGGAAAAGCGCAACAGGTCAGGCAGCATCCAAGGAACAGGAGAATCGACGTTTCGGGCATAAGCCCTTCTTCAGGAATGAGGGCTTATGCCCAAAATGTCGATTCTCCTGTTCCTTGGATGCTGCCTGACCTGCTGCGCTTTTCCAGCAACACATTTTCAGCTAAAAGAAGAGTAAGAGATCACTCTTAGATTCTTCTTTCTATGACAGGATTTATCTCAATTCTATCGCAGTCTCGGGGGGTGGGGGGGAGGGGGGTACCTGATTTTCAAGGTTTGCAACCAGATTGCAGCAGGCTTCGAGTCAACTCTCTTTTTGTGGGTAACAGTTAACAAAAATGTAGATTGTGTAATTTACATTTTCTATTTTCAACAGCGATTTATAAATTATACAAGAGATGTTAAAGGAATTTCAGAACAGCTTGATGCGACAAGTAGGATGGCATGGGAAAACAGAAAGGCCCTTGATATGATTCTAGTTGAAAAGGTGTGTGTGTGTGTGTGTGTGTCTGTGTGTGTGTGTTTGTGTGTGTTTGTGTGTGATGTTAGGAGGAAGCTGTTGTACCTTCATTGCTAATAACACTGCACCCGGTTCAATTAACCGGGCCTTAAGAGGATTGACTACCTTAGCAGAGGAACTGGCTGATAATTCAGGAGTAGACACATCTCTCACGGGATGGCTTGAATCATGGTTTGGAAAACGGAAGAGGGTGGTGGTTTCCATCCTTACGTTCTGATAGTAGTAGCCGGGGTATTCATAGCCATTGGCTGTTGCGCTGTATACAAGGACACGCCCAAAGACTGATTGAGACAGTCTTAATGAAACAGATGCCCCTAAAAGTGAATCAGGCAGAAGGTCGTTTTTCTATTAAATAATGAGGGGATGAGTGAGACCAAGATGGATGAAGTCTCATGAATGATTCTTGTGATTTTGGGGGCGATGCTTAAAGGAAAAATTATAGAAACAACAATTGCATGTAAAAACAAAAAGGGGGAATTGTGAGGAGTAATTATAAATGTTGTTATCTGCAACGATCACAAGGCTGAAAAATGAAAGAGGAAGAGGGGTGCAGATTAAGCGAGATATGCTTGTATAAACAGTTATAAGCATCTGTTTCCAGCTTCTGCAAAACAAAAAAGACACAATCAAGAGTTCATAAGGCTCAGTATGGGCAAAGAATGGAAGGAAATGTTGCTTTATCGAGCAAGGAAGCAGATGGCAGTCAAGCAGGATATATAATAATAGACCACAGAGGGATGTGGTGACACAGCCAAGCAGGACATGCATTTTTGTCACGAACAAGGCCAGATGAAGCAAGATATAAACAGCCATGTTTAGAGAAGTGGGAGATGTAATCAGGGGAGAAGGAATGGAATAAATGGGAGAGGAGTAAAAGAGGAATGAATTGTATAAAAAGTTGCGAACTTTTTAAACTCGGTGTGCCTACTTCTGGGCACCACTCTTGCAAGAGTATAATGAACGATACTGTTGCTTCAGATCTTGAATCGGACTGAAATTATTGAAGTCAGTATTTTCCACACAACCATGGAGATCCTGCTTTTAAACACAGGCCTCGCTTCCTAAACATTCTTTGCTGGACATTTCATTACTCTTACGGATGTCATTCGTATCAATGTGTACCACGACAGCTGACTGTTCACTCTCCCCCTTCAGTATGCCCTGAACATGCTCGGAAACATCCCTGATCCTCGCACCAATCGCCCTTTGTATGAAGAATTCATAGAATCATAGAATCACTGGGGTGGGAAAACAGGCCATTTCACACACCACGTCCTCGCTGACCCTCTGAAGTGTAATACACTTTGACCCATTCCCCTACTCCGTTACTCTGCATTTGCCCCTGACTAATACACCTAACCAACACATCGCTGAACATTATTGGCAAGAAGTAAACAACTTAGACCCATTCTGTTAGTCTATGTTGAATCTCTTTTCTGACAACAGATACTTCCAGAAACACTGAGCATTTCCAGCAACTTCGTGTTTTGTCACCGATGATATGTGCATATTGATAAAAACATACGCAACACAGACTTGAATCAACGCTGAATTTAAACGTTCAGGAGAAAACTAAATATTTGGTCATTCAATGATCCCAGTAAATTTTAATTGAATTACTCATGTTCTGTTCGTGAACGTCATTTGTTCACTTTCCCAATCCTGAACAAAGGAGATTTTTGCATATTTTTTTTAATGTCAGAAAGCTCGAAAAAGTTGCACATTTACTTCTTCATATGGGAATGTGATTGCATCTCATTCTTTCATCTCAGTTCAATTACAGAGGATTATTCACAAAACAGACACAATGTATTACTTTGTCGAAGAATACAATAACATTGTAGGAAATTGGAATCATACTGGAAAGAAGGATTTAGACAAATGGAGGATGAGAGAAAACGGGAATTTTTTTAATCAGAAAAGACTATTCTGTGAAATTAGGTGATCAAATTTATGGAAAACTATGTAGGGCTGACAAACGATATTGTTATAAAGGTGATGATGTTCTGAAAAAGTTAAAATGTAACATTTGACATGTTACATGACAAAAATGTAACATTGGGTTTGGGGTATGAAAATGCACAGTAGATTTAATCATTTACAAGTTATTATCCGAGAGCTTTTAATAAAAAGTCGGTGAGACACTTTGTTTAATTTCGGTGACTTGTGGTTGGTTAAATTTAAAGTGAGAGAAGTGGCTCTTTAAAAATATTAAAGAGGTTCTGGGATTTGAAGATGATTCTCACATTTGCCGAGGGCGTTTAGAAGGAAACATAAAGGCCAAACGTTTAGAATTAGCAAAGAATTTAGATTTGGGTTTAACCAAGAACAAGAGTAAAGCTGAAATTATTAGGAAAGTAGTCAAACACTAAGGTGTGTCAGAGAAACAGACAAGTGCAGGAGATTTAGAAAAAAATCTTAAATTACAATTGAAGAAAATGCAGTTTAAAGATAAACAAAGGGAGAGAGAAAGAGAGACAAGAAAGAGAAAGCAAGAGGGAAGAGAGGGAGAGTAATAAAAAGAGAGGAGAAAGTTCTGAGCTGAGCAAGGAGAGAGGGAATTTGAACTTGAGAAGTTGCGATTTAGTCAGCAAAGTCAAGTGAGCAGGATGGAGAGTAAAAGGGACATTAGTGAAATATACAACTATCTCAAAACTCTGCCACATTTTGATGAGAAAGATGTTGAAACCTTCTTTATTTCATTTAAAAAATTGGCTAGGCAGGTAGAGTGGTGCAAGGATTTATTGGCAATGCTAGTTCAGACTAAGTTGGTGGGCAGGGTTAGTGAGGTATTTGCGACGCTGTTAGATGAGGGGTTAAGAGATTATGAAGACTTGAAACGATGCATTTTATGTGTTTACGAATTGGTACTAGAAGTATATAGATAGCAGTTTGGAAACATAAAGAAGGAACCAGGTCAGCCAAATGTTGAGTTCGAAAGAATTAAACATAGGCATTTTGATAGATGGGTGCAGGCTTTAAAGATAGATAAGACTTGTGAGGCTCTAAGGGAGATTATTCTGCTGGAGGAGTTTAAAACCTCACTTCCAGAGATGATAATAATTCACGTGGAGGAAAAGAAAGTTCAGATATTGAGAAGGGCAGGAGAATTAGCAGATGAATACATTTCGCTGCATAAGAGAACTTCCAGCCATAATTCCGTCCTGTGGGGGATAGAATTTGGGAGAAGGGGAGATGCTACACTATAAAAGAAAGAGTAGAACATATGAGTTTACCACAGGTTAAAGAAGCTGCCCAAGAGAGTGGAAAGGAGGTGAAAGGCCTCAGGTGTTTTCACTGTAATGGAGTGGGACACAGAAAATTACAGTGCCGGTGGTTTCCAAAGGGCATTGGGAAAAGGTCTTTTCACCGACATAAGGAGGTGTATGTATGGTCACAGTGCTGATTGTTAAGAAAGGGACTTTGGGAAAAGATGTGGTAAAAGAAGCTAAGCCAGTGGCATTAGTGAAAGTTTTAAAGGAAACCCCAACAAGAACAGATGAGCTGCAGGAAAGTGCACAGCCTCGGCAGGGGCTGGGTATGGAGTTAGTACCTGATCTCTATAAAGAATTCGCCTCTCTGAGTAAAGTTTACTCAGAAATAACAGGGGGAGAAAGGCAAGAATTTATAATGTTGAGAGGTACGTGAACTAACCAGTCGCTAATAGTAAGAGATGAATGAATTTGTAGTTTTCTGATCAGTTACTCCAGAATGTATTAATTTATGGGAAAGATGGACAGAAATTTAGCATTTCCCTATGTAAGATCAGGTTGGAGTGCCTACTCAAGACTGGGGAAGTTATAGTGGGAATGATTGACAGACTGTCAGATCCAGGACTCTAGTTTGTTCTTGGGAAGGATTTAGCAGGGTCGAAGTTGGGAGTGACATTGCTTGTTTTGGAGAAGCCCAAGGTAGACAAAGAAGCTGAAATGTTAAATCGGAAATATCCTGGTATTTTCCCAGGCTGTACAGTAACCATATCCCACTATTATAAGTCACACCACGAAGGACAAACTATAGACGAAGATGAAGGAGTTGAGGTTCAGTTAATGGACACCCTGTTTGCCATAATGATGTAGGGAAAACCTGAACAGGCAGTGGGTCAGACAGAGGTGTTTTGGCCTGAAAGGCTAAGGGACTTGCAACAGACAGACAAGGCGATAAAAGATATATATGTGGATGTGTACTCTGAAAAGGAGGCAGAGGATATTCATGAGGGTTATTATCTGAAAGATAGATCTTTAGACAGAAATGGAGACCACATCAGGTCAGTGCAGAGGAGAAATGTGCTGAGGTGCACCAGTTTGTGTTGCTAGTTGCATAGAGACAGGAAGTTTTACAGGTAACATATGAACTACCTGTAGGAGGTCACCTCGGGGTACGAAAGACACGGGCTAAGGGACAAAAACATTTTTATTGGCCTGGAATGCACAAAGATGTGGTTAACGTTTGGCATACATGTCATTCATGCCAAATGGTAGGTAGGCCACGGACAGTAATGAAACTAGCACATTTGTTGCCAATTCCCACATTCAAAGACCCCTTTATGTGAGTTATAAATGAGTGTTTAGGTCCCCTCCTGAAAAGTAGAGGAGAGAAAGAATTGGAGAAACAGGTGTTAGTTACTGCCCTACAGAGTGAGGAATCAAATCCAAATATCGTGGATTTTGATTTGCCTCGTAAATATGTCAAAAAAGTAGAAGTCCTTGAGCAGTGGGATAGATTAGTAAACTATCTGTCTGAGGAGCATAGAACACAGGTGAAAGGTTCGTTATTGCAGTATGAGGACATATGTTAGAATCATATGTGTGGGGGGAGAACTAATGCTATTGTACATGAAGTAGATGTAGGGAATACTGTTCCGATAATACAATCCATATCGGCTTTATCCCTCAAAGCCAGACAAGTCCAGAAGGAGGTGGAGGTTATGCTCAATGAGGACATCATCGAACCAAGCCCGAGCGAGTGGAGCTCGCCGATCATCTTAGTTCCCAAACCGGATGGGACTCAATGATTTTGCTTGGATTATTGGAAGATCGACACAAAATCAGACTTATATCCAATACCGACATTTGAAGGACTGTATCGAGAAAGTTAGACAAGTCAGTTACATCACGAAGTTGGAGTTAATGCGTGGATTCTGGCAGGTACCTTTATCAGAGACAGTGAAAGAAATTTCTGAATTGTAACGCCAAATGGTCTGTATCAATTCAGAGTGATGCCCTTTGGAATGACGAACACACCCAAAATATTCCAAAGACCCATGAACAGTTGTGACCTGGTTAATAAACTGTGCAATTCGTTTAGACGATGTAGTGATCTTTACTAATTCCTGGAAAGATCACTTGGTACAGTTGGCAGACCTTTTTGAATGAATACGAGAAACAAAACTGGTGATAAAATTAAACAAAACATAATTTGTGAAAGCAGACATGATGTTCTAGGGACAAAATGTCGGTCATGGAAGGTTGATCCCATGGAACACAAAGGCAAAAGCAACTGAGGAATTTCCACGGCCAACCTCAAAGAGAAAGGTGCTTCGCTCCTTCGGAGTCAGCGGATTCTATCAGACAGCTGTTCCAAACTCTAGCAGTGTTGTGACACCATTATCCGAGTTGTTGAAGAAGAGCACAAAGTTTTGCTTGAAAGAACAATGCCAGGAGGCATTCGACATTAAAAAGAAATATTGAGCACCAAACCATTTTAGCTACACCAAATGCTTGAAAACCTTTCAAAGTTGCCATCGACGTGAGTGACATAGGAGTTGGAGCTATACTGCTACAGGACAATGAGGTGGGATCGTACTTTTCAAAGAAACTCAACATCCACCAGAGAAAATATTCCACGGTTGAGAAAGAACTATTGAGTTTGGTACTAGCCTTATAACATTTTAATGTGTATTCACAAACAGCGTGTTGGAGACGTTTGTGTACATGGAGCCCAATCTGCTTGCATTCTTCAACGCTTTAAAGACTATTTCATTGGATTATTATGTTACAGACATTTAATTTAAAAATTGTACATGTAGTGTGTAGTAGGATGCAATCGCAGATGCGTTCTCACCGATTTAACTGATAAAGTTTAGACAAGATTTGTATTTATCCAATGTTAAATATAGGTAAATAGGAAGGAGTTAAGATGAACTTAGATTTCAGTTTTCTGTATGTTATGGTAATGTTTGAAGAATAGAAAAACAAATGAGACCGTGTTTTCATTATGATGTTTGTTTTTAGAGAGAAGGTGTTATGAACGTGTGAAGGGTACTGCACCTTTAAGAGAGTTGAAGGATTTACAAGCACAGTGAGTTCCGGGGGGCGTCGGTTCCCCCGTGTTGTAACACATTAACTTGGATTTCTCTGCACAAATGCTGCCAGACCTGCAGAGATTTTCCAGCACATTTCTGTCTTAGTTTCTGGTTTACGAAATCTGCAGTTCTCTTTACTTTCTTCTGTGTATCATTGACAGCTACGGTTGAGGTCCTGGAGGACAGGAAGACAGCTAATGTTGTTACATTATTTGTAATTTGGCTGCAAAGAAAACCCAGGGAACGACAGACCAGTGAGTTTGATGTCAAGGGTGGAGAAGTGTTTGAACGAGATTCTGAGATGCAGGATTTACATGCATTTGGAAAGGCAAGGACTGATTACGGATATTCAGCACGGCTTTATGTCTAGGAATCCATATCTCACAAACTAGATTGCAGTTTTTGAAGAGGTGATCGGAAGATAGATGAAGGTAAAGCAGCATACGTTGTCTACGTGGACCTTAGTGAGGCCCAACAAGGTTCCACATGGTAGTCTGTTTAATAAGGTTAGATCACAGGAGATCAGGGAGACCTATCCAATTAGATGCAAAACTGGCTTGACTGTAGGAGACAGAGGGAGCTGGGAGAGATTTGCTGTTCCAATTGGAGGCCTGAGTCCAGCGTTGTGCCGCAATGACCAGGCTGTTGCTCATTGTTTTTGTAAATGATTTGGATGAGAATATTGGAACCAGGGATAAAAATTTTGGAGAAGAAATCCCCAAAATTGGAGTTATAGTGGACAGTGAAGAAGGCTGTCTTAGAGAATAAAGATATCTTGATCTACTTGGAAACTGGGTTGAGGATTGGCTGATGGAGCTTAATGCTGATAAATGTGAGATATTGCACTTTGTTAGGCAAACAAGTGTAGGATTTATTTTAGTAAATGGTAGCATGCTAGGGAGTGTTGCCAAATAAGGCATAAGGCCAGCTGACTTCCATTGGTCAGAGCATTGATTACAGGAATTAGAGCATCATGTCGTGGTTCTACAAGAGAATACTTTGGTGTACTGAGTACTATTCTTGTCGCCCCGCTATAGGAAAGATGTTATAAACTGGGACGGGGGCAAAAGTATTTAAAATGATGTTACGGAGACCGGAGGTTTTGAGATATAAGGCTTGGATTTTGTTCCTTTTGCGTTGGAGGCTGAGAGGTGACCTTTATTTCCTCATGAGAGGCATGGATAGGATGAATAGACAAGAACTTTTCCCACTGGTGTGTACGTCCAGAAACAGAGAGGATAGTTTTAAGGCGAGAGGGAAGAAATTGAAATGATATCAAAAGGACAGTTGTCTCGCACAGAGGGTGGTGTGTATAGGTAGAGAGCTGTCAGAGAAAGTCACATTGGGAAGTACAAATGCAACATTTGGAAGACAATTGGATGTGTAAATGAATAGGAAATGTTTGGAGGGGGTCTGTGCTAGAAGAAGAATAAATAGTAATAATTCAATTTAGGAAACCAGGTGAGTATGGACGAGTTAAACCGAAAGGTCTGTTTGCATATTATCTGATTCTAAGAGTCTACAACGTTTTCACTCCTCCTTCATCACTAGTCCTTCATTACACTGAATTTATTTCCAAGTCAAAACTCATCTGTAAATACTTTAAATGATCTAACTGCCAAACTTTCTTAAATAGAGATTTGCTGGCATAGATGTGGTTCTGTAGACCACAGCATCAGCAGCAGAAGCAGAATTATATTCAAGTACAATCTGTAACGTTTTTCCTGGGATGATACCTCGGTCTACCATTCCAACCATGTTGATCTATTGTTCAGTGATATATTGGTGAACGTGCCAATGTCCGAATCATGTGTACCTAAACCTGATGACGACTCGTTAAAGCTGCCAAAATTGACTGCTTGCATTCCAAACAGCAGAACTAACATCTGATAGAGAGGGTGCAATGATCCCAACACCAACAAAGCAACAGTCTATCACATCCAGCCATAAAAGGTGATGGACGGTTAAACAACTTCATGGAGGAGAGGGCTCCACTATTATCCCCATCCCAAATAATGGAACAGCCCTGTATATCAGTGTAATAGTTAAGAATGTCGTTTTGGTACGATACTATACCAGAAGTGTTGAGTGGATGATTAACCTCACCCTCGCCATAATGTCCACAGAATCACAGATGCCCATCTTCAATCAATTTGATTTGCTGTACGTGACTTGAAGATACAGGTGAACAAAGTAGATAGGATAAAGGAAATGGGCCCTGACACCATTCCTGCAAGAGGACTGAAGACTTGTGCTGCACAACAAGCCGTGTCCCTGAGGAAGCTGCTTCATTCCAGCTCCAACTCTGACATTTCCATAGCAATGCAGAAAATTACTCAGCTATGTCCAGTTCGCTAAGAGGGGAATAGTTAAATTCTGACCCATTACCACCCCCTCAGTCCCGTCACGATTGTTAAACTAGTAGAAGTTCTTTTTGACAGATCTGTCAAACACCACAGAAATGTCCTGCTCAGTGTGGTTACAGATAGCTACCCATGTGGAGATGGTCCTGTGTTGTGGAAATGTCACTGGATTACCATTCCAAACCAGGCTAATGCTCTGGCAGCTGATGGAAGTTAATAACAATTAATAAAATATCGAGATCTAAAATCTGGTATCAGTAACCGTGACACTGAAATCAATGTCAATTGCAAACTCCAATTTGCTTCACCAATGTACTTTCAGGAAGTGAATTCTGGTCTGGTGAATTCCATGCATTCCTGCT
This sequence comes from Chiloscyllium punctatum, assembly GCF_047496795.1. Lineage (NCBI taxonomy): Eukaryota > Metazoa > Chordata > Chondrichthyes > Orectolobiformes > Hemiscylliidae > Chiloscyllium > Chiloscyllium punctatum. Next base: position 15,312 of record NW_027311047.1, on the reverse strand, counting down.
CTGGCCTAAACGTGACTCTTGACACACACGCATGTGAAACTTTTTAATCGTCTCTAAAACGGTGAAGCAAGACACTAAATTGTATCAAACTGCTCCAAGGTTTGGAAGGATAAAACTGACAGAACACCCAGCACCAGCCTCGGTCTCAGAAAAGGAAACGGGAAACACAGTCTTGTTGAACCTGCAGAGGCCTCCTCCCTAACATCTGAGAGCTTGTGACAGCTGTACTCCAGATGCCTCCCAATCGGTTTATTGACGAGAAATCCTTATTCATATTCAGTGCCTTGTGTTCCACAGCTTATGTGGGAGAGAAATCTCCAGAGTCACCAGTCACTGAGTGCAGACATTTATTCTCATCTCAATGCAGAGTGGCCTGCCTAACCTAATACTGTGGCGCCTTGTTTTAGATGTCCAAGCCAGGGGAATTATCAACCCTGCTTCCAATCAATTTCACCCTGTCAGAGTTTTATATGTTTCACTGAGATCTCCATTCATTTTCCTAAATCCCATGGAATACAGTCCCAGTCGCCCCAAACGCTGCTCTCACAACAAGCCTGTCATCCCAGAGATCAGTCTGGTCATCCTTCACTGCTCTCCCTCAATGTCAGGTTTGTCCTTTATTAGATTACGAGGGTAAAACTACACATAATACTGCACAATGTTCAGATGGGCTCTCACCAAGGCCCTGTATAGCTGCAGTAAGACACCCTTACTCCTGTAAGTCAAGCCCCGAAAAATGAAGGTCAACACACCATTTATCTTCCTACCTGCTTTCTGCTCCTGTAATATTGCTTTCTGTGACTGGCGTGCAATGAGATCCAGACTCTTTTCAATGTTACAGTTCCCCACTTGGGTCTGTGTACACTGGTCAGCGTGCCAATGCCATTCCCAGTATTGACTTCTGCCTTCAGAACTCACTGCCCTGCACTGACATCGGAGGTCACAGCAGGAAAATAAAAAGAACATAAATCCCTTTAAAGACCAACATGTTTCATCCAATCCCCTTTCAAATGATAGGTTGCTGTTCCATTGTTCCCAATCAAAGTACACACCGTCACATCTTCACCTGCCACGTATTTGCCCATTTACTCCACTTGCCTCAGTCACCTTGGAGCTTTTTTATATCCACCTCACCCACTAACAATCCAACATCGTTTAATGTTGTCAGCAGACTGAGAAATATTGCATTTGATTCCCTCAACTAAATGCTTGACACGATCCTTCCACTTCAAAACTGTTCAGTGCTTCCTGTCAATTCTCCTCATCTAAAACCATGTTCATATTTTAGTCCCAATCCTGTAACATTTGAGTTTGCCCACTAGGCCAAAGTTTTTTCTCAACATCTTTCAGGAAATCTAAATGCATTGCATCCGTTTTTTGTCTATATGTATTGACCAGTCAATTTCTCAAATATAATTCCCATTTCATGTTGACCCATTACATAAGAACGTACAAACTAGGAGCAGGAATAGGCCATCGGGCCCTTCAAGCCTCCACCACCATTCAATAAGATCATGGCTGATCATTTCTTGGCCTCAGCCCCACTTACCCACCCAATCACAATCCTTAATTCCTTTACTGTTGAAAAATTATCTGAGTTCAAACATATTCATTGACAAATCCTCAACTATTTCACTGGGCGAAGAATTCCACAGATTCACAATCTTCTTGGTCAAGAAGTTTCTTCTCAATTCAGTCCTAAATCTGCTCCATGTATTTTGCAGCTTTGCCCTGTTGTCCTAGTTTCACGTGCTTCTGGAAACATCCTTTATATTTCTGTCTTATCTACTCCCTTCGCAAATATATATGTTTCTATTCTTTCCTCCCTCATTCTTTCAAATTCCAATCAATGTATAATTCCAATCTATTCAATCTCTCCTCATAACCACCCCCCCTCCTCACCTCTGGAACCGATCTAGCGAGCCTCCTCTGTATCCATTGTAGTGCCAGTTTTTACTTTCTCAAGTAGGGAGACCAAAACTACACGTACTACAGGTGTGGTCTCGCACCACCCTGTACAGCTGCAACATAATCTACTTGCTTTTGCACTCAATCCCTTTTGCAATGAAGGACAAAATTAAATTTGCCTTGTTAACGTCCTGTTGCCCCAGCAGACCAACTTCTGTGATTCATGCACAAGGACACCCAGGTCCCTCTGCACAAGAGCATGCTGCTTTTTTAAAAAACAATTCAAGTAAGAGTCCTCTTTACTATTTTTACTACCTAAATGGACGATTTCACATTTATTATAATTGAACTCCATCTGCCAGACCTTGGCCCACTCACTTCAACTATTTATGCTCCTTTGTAAAGTTTAACAGTCCTCTGCACACTTTACTCTGCCACTCATTTTAGTATCATGTGTAATCTTTGAGACACTACACGTGGCCCCCTTTTCCAAATCATTTATGCAAGCTGTGAATAATTGCAGTCCCAGCAGCGATCCCTGAGGCACTCCACTAGTCACTGATCAGCAACCAGAAAAACAATCATGTATTCCCACTTGTTGCTTCATGTTAGTTATCCAATCCTCTATCCGTGCTAATACATTACCCGTAATGCCACACCTTATGCAGCAGCCTTTTTGGCGTCACTATATTGAATGTTTTTTGGAAATCTCAGTACACCACACCTACTGGGTCCCTGCAGTTGTAATGTCTTCAGAGAATTCCAGTAGGTTAGTTACACGTGTCCTGCCTTTCATGAACCATCACTGTGTCTGCCCAACGGGACAATTTCTATCAAGATGCATTGCCATTTAATTTTTGATTACAGATTGAAATATTTTCCCCTACAGCTGTTATGTTAACTGGTCTATAATTCCCCACATTTTGTCTACCTCCTTTTTTAAACAGTGGTGTGTGAACTCGTGTTTTCCAATTTGCTGGAATTGCATCAGAGTCCAGTGAATTCAGAAAAATGCCCACAAGTGCAGTTGCTATTTCTCTCATCACCTCTGTTAGTACCTTGGGATACATTCCATCAAGCCCAGGAGACTTTTGGCTCCATTAGCCTGCCCAACACTATCTCTGTCTTGGGAATGTTTGTTTCCAGGTTCTCACTTACCTTCCTCTCTGACAATTGCTTGTATGTTATTAGTGTCCTTCATTGTGTAGACGGACTAAATAACGCTTCAACTCCTCATCCATTTCCTCATATCCCTTTACTGGATACCCCTTCTCTAAAGGACCATTGCTTACCTTAGCCATTCATTTCGTTTTGTACATTTATAGAATATTTTGCTATCTGTCTTTATATTCTGAGGTAGTGTACTCTCATAACTTATCTGATGGGTCTTGATACCTTTCTTTGTTGCTTTATTTTGACATTTAAACTTTTCCCAATCTTCTACTTTCCCACTGGTCTTTGCCATTATTTATACCATTTATTTTAATTTGATAGTCTCCCTTATTTCCTGAGACATTCCCGGCAGATTACCATTTTTCTACAGTCCTTCCATTTCACTATTATATGCTGTTGCTGAGAACGTTGCAAGATTGCTTTGAAATCCTTCCACTGTTCATTAACGGTTCCACCATAAAGTCTTCACTTCCAGCCATCTTTACCCAACTCCTCTCTCATCCTATTGCCATCTGCTTTGGTTAAACACAGGACCTTGATATAGAATTTTACCTTCTCACCTTCTATCTGTATTCGAAATTCAACCATACTTTCAACCCAATAATTTCTCCCAAAACATTTTTTTTAACTAATTTCATTTTTGTTTCTGACGACAGTTAGTGTTTCCAGTCTTGCTGGGAAGATTTAATTTGTTTCATTTGTTTCCTTCTGTGAAGACAGAACTGAAGTAGTTGCTTAATAGTTCTGCCATTTCCCTGCTCTCATTTTCTATTCTCTGGATTCAGAGTGCAACGAAGCTGCACTTATTTTCTCTTATCTTTTCCATTGACAGTTCACCTTATAACTCTTATTAATGTTGTCTTCAGAAACCCAGCAATTCATGTGCACACCATATAATCACAGGAGCACAGACTCTGCACCGTCAGAAATACAGCACAATCTACATTAGTCCCACTCTCCTACACCAGGCCAATAGCCGGGAATGTTATGACACTTTAAGAGCTCTCCTAAGTAGGTTTTTAGCAGTTATGAAGTTACCACGATAACTCCCCTCTCAGGAAGTACATTCCACACCCCAACACGTTCTGGGTGAAAAGCAATCAGCAAATCCTCTCTACATGTTAAACCCTTCGCTTTCAAAGTGTGCTCCCTTGTTTTTGGCCCACTGATGAAAAGGAACAGCTGCTGTCTATCCACCCGGTCCATGCTCCTCATAATCTTATCCTTCTGAATCACATTCCTCTCAGAATTCTCTGCTCTAATATAAATAACCCAAGCTTACCCAGTCTCTCTCCATAGCTGATATGCTCCATCCCAGAGAACATCCTAGTGAATCTCCTCTGCACCCCCTCCAGTACAATCACATCCTTCCTGTAATTTGGCTCCCAGAACAACACACAGTATTACATCTTGGCCTAACCAAAGTCCTGTATTAGTATTGTAAGCTATGTCTCGATGTGTAAAGGTTATATTTAATATTCCAAATGCCTTGTTAACTCCACTATTACCCTGTCCAGTCCCAATCAGAGATGTGTGGAGAAGCACGCTCTGAGCTTCTTAGTGTGCTGACATTCAATGAGTCCTCCCCTGTCTGGTTCATTCTTCCAAAATATATCACCTCATATTTATCTGGGTTACATCCATCTACCATTAATCTGCTTATGTGGCCATTCCATCTGTATATTTCTGTAACATAAGACCTACCCCATCACTGCCAACCACCCGTGCAATCTTTGCGATACATGTAAACTCATGTACCACACTTCCCCACGCCCTCCACTTTTATATCTATATTATTTAGGAGTATCACAAATAATAAAGGTCACAGCCATATACTATACCACTGGATACTGATGTTGATTCACACAGTTTCCAGAATCTCCCTCTTTGTCCTGCCACAAAGAAATTATAAGTGTCACTTACCAAATTACCCTTGATACCATGAGATTTTACTCTCTTTATCAGTCTCCCATGTGGGGCTTTGTCAAAGGCCTTGCTGAAAAAAAAACATATGATCAACCTTCTTGAAAAAAGATCAATAAAATTCGTTCGGCATGACTCCCCTCTGATGACTATCTCTCTCTAAATGAAGATCCATTTTCTCCCACGCTATTTTCCCCAATAGTTTCACTGACACTGGTCTGATACTCACTGATCTATAGTTCCCTTATCTACCTGCACCAACCGTTCCTGTAAAAGGTGTTCTGAGTTCCTCTGGCCCCTGCCCTGTGACCAGAATTTACTTAAACATTCGGGTCAGGGCCTTTCTCCGACAGCAGTTTGTGATACAACACAGCCAGACCTGTGGACTTGTCTAATTTTATACCAGCCAAAACTATCAATCCTTGCTTGTATTTTATATCAATCTGCCCACGAGTTTCCCAGTCCAACTTCTTGAACTGTGCCTCCTCCTTCTCCTGCGTAAAACAGATGTGAATCTCTCATGTCACAATCTATCAATATTCTCCAGCTTCACACACTGATTATCCTCTTGGTTTCTAATAGGCTCTAATTATTCCCTGGTTATTCTGTCCTACTTGAGGTCCTTGTGGAATACCTTAGGATGCTCACTAATCCTGCTCGCACTTTTCAATACCCCTATGTTCTTCATTCCCCTCTGTGTGAATTTTGTAAAGCTTCATTTCGATCACCTCTCAGTCTCTAAAAATCTAAAGAATACAGACGGAGTTCCCTCATCGGACAATCTTGCCATCCGAGGGGTTAATCTAGAGAATGTACATTCAGTATATGTGATCAGTATGGTTTACTTAGATCAGAAAATCAAAACTGTACACCATACTCCAGGTACAGTCTCACCAACACGATGTGTCACTGGTGCAGAACTTCACTTCTACTCAGAGCGAATTACTACAGAAGCTGGGATCTGTACTGAACCAATGCTTGATATCACAGCGAGTAAGACATCATCCGTGGAGAGAGAGAGCACAGAACTCTTCATTGCCTATAATCTGATTCCCTTCAAACAAAGGGAAACTTAACTTTACCTTCCACCATTTGCATATGTTCTTACCAATACAATTTGCTTTATTGTTTTAGGTCTAACTTTCCGTATGAACTTTTTAAAAGTCCTCCTGATATCCAACTATACCATATCCACTGGCTCTCCATTGTTTATATCGACAAGAGACATCTTCAAGCAAAATTTTTGTAAATGTTGCCTTCCCTTTCAGAAATCTAGCATCATTCTCTAGACGTTTGCTATAACTTTCCAAGTGTCCAATATCACATTCTTTACAATAAATTCAACCAGATTCCCCACTGTGAACAGTACATTAACTGTTCGGTAGTTCACCATTCTCCCTCTTCTTCCCTTTGTAAAACCTTGGAATGCATTTATAACCTTCCACCTGAATACAGAAAAATACAGTGATTCCCAATGCAATTATTTTGTCCATTTCAGCTATCTCTGAAACTCTGATATGAAGTATTTTGGTCTGTCAGACATATCAATACAGTTATGCTTTCAAATGCTACCTGGTCACTGATATGAATGATTTTGGTCTTCAGTTACACAAGTCCCATTGTCACTTGGTATTTCTGGGAGATTTTCTGGCCCTTCCTCCGTGAAGACAGACATAAAGTAACTAGTTAGTTTCTCCCTGTCATTGTTTCTGTTCTCCACAATAAATTATCCTGTCCACACACTCACTCTTCCACATTTGACCTTGCTTTTATTTTCCTTTCAAATATTCATGGCAGTTTTTCATCAGTCTTTTTGTTTCTGGTTAGTTTGTGTTCCTGTTCTCTTTATACTTTAAATATCAGTTTATCAGTCCTGTTTTTTTGCGTCCAAAATTTCAATGAATCCACAATATATGACCCTTTTATTCGATCTAATGTAATTTTTGACTTCTTTTGTTCACCATCGTTGGGTCACCTTTGACTTTTGCGATTTATGCCTTGGAGGGATATATGTATATTACAGACCTTACAGTAAATAACATATATTGCCTGTCTTTCATTAAGTCAGTTTAATGTATTTTCCAAATTCTCTAAAGCCAACTTTATTCTCGTAACTTAATGTCTTGCACAACTCAGGTATAGACCCGTAATATAAAAAAAATCTGCTTGTATTCAGACGTCATGTAAAATTCAATATATTAAAATTACTATTCCCCAAAGATCCTCAAGAGCAAAGTATTCAATTTGCTCTTCTCATCGCACAACACCAATTCCAAAATTGCCTGATCAACAGCTCGGTGCTCAACATACTACTAAAGCAACCCGGCTCATACACACTCATGAAATCCATTTTCCCAACATTAACATTCACTTGCGTAAACACTGGTTAGATTTAACTTGAAAATTGCCCATTATTACTGCAGTACCCCAAACCCTGTATGTCTTATGTCCTGTTTTATAACATACCCAACAATTGTATTGCAGCTTTCACTTTGAATCATATCTCTCATGAATGTTTGCTTCTCCTTGCTGTTTCTAAGATCCACCACAACAGATTCTGTGGAATCTGAGTGACGTGGGCTCTGGCGAGGTTAATGGCAGATTCAGGCGAGATGTTTGGCGAGGCGTATCTCAACATGGATATTATCTCACTACATCTTACCCGTTCTTCTCAAGCGGCATTGTGAGATTTTCTCCAGATCTCCCGTTATACTGGTGTAGTAGAGAAGGACAATGATCTTCCAGCAATGCTGTGTATTCCCCCAGAGAGCGGAGACTGCACTAACCTGGGTGAGAACCTTACAGCAGGCTGGTAAAGTGCTGCTGCTGCTGTACAGGATCTTTGTGAGATTACATCCGAAGTAGTGCACATAGATTTAATCACCTCACTGTGAAAAGGATGTTGTAATGAACTCAAAGATTGTTCCCTCAACGGACATCTGAAACAAAGGTGTTAATCATCGAATCTCTCCAGTGTGGAGGCAGGACGTTTGACCCATCGACAACACACTGACTCTCCGAAGACCATCTCATCCAATCCCCACCACCTACCTCACCCAGTCTTTCGAACCTGGCGTTTTCCACGACTGATGCGCCTAGCCTCCACATCCCGGACATTATGGATAATTTAGCTTGTCCAATCCACCTAACCTGCATATTTTGGGACTGTGGGAGGAAACTGGAGATGAAATTGTACTAGGATCGCTGGTGCAGTGAGGCAGCAGTGCTAACCATTGAGCTACCCAGTATGGGCAACAAAACTTGCCTCCATAGTTCAGCCCTTGAAAAGTGACATTTGAGAATGGAGATTCCATAGGTTCCTAAAACTCTCATTGAGCGACAGAAGGAGGACATTGAGATATTGAATGGCTTGGTCAGGAACAGGAGCAGGACATGCATGTCCATTGATACTATAATGTATGAACACCAGGAGTACATTCAGCCCAGCGAGTGTGTAAAGCAAGAATAGAGTTAGTCCAATCAGCCACCCATGCCTCTTACACAGCAATTGGAGCCGATCTTTTACAGCCTTGTGCCTGTTACACAGGAATTATGGAAGGGAACATAATCCTTATAGAAAGGGAAGGACTTCAAATAACCAGCTTCACTCGGAAATGAAAAGTGGTGAGAAAATTATTGAGATTGAAGACAAATTGTTAGGATGCGTTATGAAGGAATTAATAACAGGAGATTTCCAAAGTCAAGCCACAATCCAACATAGTTTTATAAAGGATAAATCATGTTTTAATAATTTTACTAACTTTTTTAAAAAAAGCGTAACAAGCAAGGTGGATAATGGGGGTCCTCTTGATATATTATATCTGGACTTCCAGACATCAGTGCATAACGTGTCTTGAAAAAGGTTAATATACAAGACAAGAACACATGGGATTAGGAACAATTTACTTGCTAGGGGAGAGGATTAGTTAACCAGTAAAAGCCATGATATGGAGCCACTGATTTTGGACTGGATTGGACAAGGTCAAAAATCAAACGACACCAGGTTAGAGTTCAATGGGTTTATTTGTAAACACAAGTTTTCCTTGCGCTGCTCCTTCATCAGTTGTAAGAGGGAGGGGAAGACTTTAAACGCAGAAGTTATAAGGAAAAGACCAAAGGGCTGTACAACTCATGAATTGTACGCACCTAAGATGGCTCTTAAATACTTAATCAGTTAGAATGGAGGTGCAAGTTTGATTGATTAATATGCAAATTGCAGAATTTATTTCAAGTCACTGCCTGGAGATACCTTCAGGTATTATCGATGTAAATGAAGTAATACTTGCGGTCAGACAATGTATTCTAAGCGTGATGCCTTGTTTGGACTCTGTCTGTGTCTTGACCTGGAGTTAGTCTGGTTTTGTTTACAAAGTACGATATATAAAATAACACATTGACTGAATGTCTACAAATTGTATGTTTTGGAACAAAATAAAATGCATCTGCGAATACAAATGGGAAAATGCAAATTCAACCCACAGATTTATTTGTGCATTCGTGTGTGTGGGTGTGCATATGTGTGAGGGGCGTGTCTGCGTGAAGAGGAGAGAGAGACAATGTGTGTATGTGAGAGAGAGTGAGGTGGAGTGTGTGTGTGAGTGCAGGAGGGAGAGAGAGTGGCTGTGTGTGCATGTGTGTGTGACAGAGTGGAGTGCGTGTGTGAAATGTGAGGGGGTAGTGCGAGTGTGTGTGAGGAGCAGAGAGGGAGAATCTGCATCAGAGTATGTAACGGGGAGAGTGAGAGGGTGTGCTTATCCAGCCTAAGACACAAACAGATATGGCAACCCTCTGTCTCTGACCTTTGAGCTAATTTTGTATCCAAATGACTTTCATAAGAACCATCCTTGTTAAACAGATGTCCGTGCACAATGTTATTCAACGTCTTACTGATGTCCAGATCGACAATGTACACCACTCAGTCTCAATTAGTCTTTTTAGTTGCTTCTTCAAAGAAATCTCCGTCAAGTCAGTGAGACATAATATTGCTTGCACAAAGCCATGTTTACTATCTTTAATTAATTGTTACCTTTCAAAATGCGTGAAAATCCGATGACTCATAATTCTCTTCAACAACTTACCCACCACTGAGGTCAGGCTCACTACCTTCTCCTTATTAACCTTCTTAAATCCTTTAAGTCATGGCACCACGTTAACCAACCCTCAGTCTTCCGGCACTTTACCTGTGACTATTAATAATAGCAAGGGTCCCAGCAATCACTTCCCCAGCTTCTCACAGAGTTCTAGCGGACATCAATAAAAGCCAGGACATTTTCATTCTTTTGCATGTTTTAAGACCTCCAGCAGCTCCTCTGTAATACAGACACTTTCCAAGATGTCACTACTATTTCCACAAGTTCTCTAACTTCCATATCCTGCTGCTCAGTAAATACTGATACAAAATATTCGTTCAGTACCTCCTCCGTTTTCTGTGGCTCTGCACATAGGCAGCCTTGCTGATCTTTCAGGATGTCCTATTCACTCCACAGTTACTCTTGTGTCCTTGACGTATTTGTAGAATTCCTTTGAATTCTCCTTAACTCTTTTTGCCAAAGCTATCACATGTCCCCTTTTTATGCTCCAAATTTCCCTATTAACTATACTCTTGTTGACTTCAGACTCTTCTAGTGATTCACTTTAAATCAGGAATTAAGAGGCTAATAATGACTATTCCGATTGTCGGAAAAGTCCATCTGGTTCACTGACACCTTTTAAGGAAACAAACTGCCATTCTTACCTGGTCTGGCCTACAAGTGACTCCAGACTCACAGCAATATGGTTGACTGCTAACTGCCCTCTGGGCAAGTAGGGATGGGTAATAGATGCTTGTCTAGCCAGGGGCACCTTCATCCTGTGAATGAATTAAAAAGAAACCCTCAATTCCTGCTGTCTATACCTGACATATGCTTCCCGTTTATTCGTGACCAGAGCCTCAATTTCTACAACGCTCCAGCATTCCTTCCACACACCAGCGTTAGCCTTCATCCCAATAGTGCCATAATGTCTCTGTATTTCTGACATCTCATTTCTGAAGCCTTCCCACTTCCCAACTGACCCCCTTTTCTGAGAATATCTGTCCCCATCGAATTTGGAAAATTATCAGTTAATCGTCAAAATTGGTTTACAACAATTTAGAACTTTAAGTTTTGGACATGGTTCATCCTTTTCCATCTCTATTTTAAAACTAATAGAATTATGATGACTTGCCATAAAGTGCTCCGCCGCTGATACCTCAACCACCCCCTCCCAACTGCCTTATATCGAAAGGGTAAGGTGACGTTTAGCCCCTTCTCTGTGATGGAGAGCATTGGTCAAGCAGCTGCAGCTTTGTAACTGGTCAGCAGAGTCTTCGACTCATTGGGTTGATTGAAACAAGAATTTGTCCCTGTGACATTTTCATTGAGTGTGACAGAGGGATGTTCTGCACGAGGCTGAGCTAGTTTCCTGGTGCTATCTTATCTAACTCAACCAATTATCTACCCACCTCACCCCATGGCATCCCTCTCATTCAATGCCAGCCCGATTCTCCCACCTATCACGGCTGTAGGTACTCAGCATCGTCCGTATATCCCTGGATATTCTGTGATCCCTGGCATTGGTGCCATCTTTAAAAGGCCAATGGGCACACGATTGAGCATTCTCAGTTTGGAGCTGCCCTGCACAGATTACCCCGAGCATGGCAGATAAGTGGCAATTACACAGCGGTTTGTCGACAGGGGCACGGAGGTTATGGTGGATGGACTAGTACAGACATGGACCATTCTCTTCCCAGAGGGGGCCACACCACCAGACCCACCGAGCAAGGTCTGAGCTTAGTGCAGTACCTGTGGTCTGAAGGAATGTCCAGTAATACAGGACAAGCATCAATGACCTTCCCCTCTCTGTCAGGATAAAGTTCACCTTATACTGCCTGCTCCCTCACACTCATTGTATATCTGCTGTAGCAGCAAACCCTGATCAAGGCTCATGCTCCTCACTCTCCTGCTGCATGTAGCACCATCCCTCTCTCTTTCCCCTCTACTATATCTCCCTCACTAATAGCACTGCATGGATACAACACTGTTGACTGACTCCCTCTGGACACACCACCATCTCCCACCTGCACACCTCACACGCCCCCCCCCACCTACTCCAACGCTTTAAGCACGGTCATCCAATCCCACCTTCACTCCATCCTTCCCCGTCTCCTATTCCAGGAGAAACAGCTTGAAATAGGACAGAAATGGCCAAGCCGGGTGGTGGGTTGTCCAACATCCATCTATCCCCCCAACACTCCGTACCGGTGTGCCTGTATTTCCCTCTGTTAGTATCTATACGTGGGTGCAGGTCTGACAGTCTTTGTGGTGTTTAAAAGGACACAATCTCTCCCTCAGCTGGTCTCCCAAACCTACTTCAGTGACAATGACAGAGGGTGATAACCTTCGAGTATTCAATCTGGGAGGGAGAGAGGGCAGCAGCTCACAGCACCATCCAAACTTACAGCACCATCAACACACACACAATGCTGGTAGGTGGAGGGTTGTAAATATACTTTGTCCTTTCAGAATGAAAATGCTCACCTCTGAGTGAACCATTTTGTCAGGAGATTAGATGAATTTATGTCTCATTCTGTGACTTGCAATTCTTAAAAGTTACGTGAGAAAGTATTGAGAAGTCCTGAAAAAGGCCCATTAGTGGTGGTAATGACGCAGGAACAACATCACTTAGTATCAGACAAAACTGCTTGTGCTTCTAAAGATATTATTTGAAAAATCAAACGGTCATGCAATTTGAAAGATTCACAACAAAGGATTTATTCTCTTCTCAGAGTTAAAAACTGTGGCACCGATGCAGAGGTGTGGGTAGTCCAGCAGATTGTACGAATCTAATCACAAAACTCTGAGGCGAGCACTGCTGCCTCACAGCACCAGGCACTCGGGCTCGTGTCCACCCTCAGGCGACTGTCTGTGTGGAGTTTCACATTCTCACTATGTCTGCGAGAGTTCCCTCTGGGTGTTCTGGTTTCCACCCACTGTCCAACATTGTGGATGTTAGGTGAATTGGACATGCTAAATTATCCATAGTGCTGAGGGATATGTAGGTTAGGGGCATTATTCATTCGTAAGCATAGCATAGCATTTCAACGGGTCTGGGTGGGATACTCTTCGAAGGGTCAGTGTGGACCTGTTGGGTCGAAGGGCCTGTTTCCACACTGTAGCGATTCTATGAACTCCATGAACAACAGGGACAGACGGAGAGAGAGAATGAAGAGGAAGATTTTGATTCCAAGTTCAATATATTTATTTCAAAAACAACTTTGCACAGAGATGCAGACAGAGGTACACACAGACTGAGATACTGAACGAACACACATAAAACATGCTCACAGAGATACGCACATAGATATGGATATTTCCACACAAACATAACCCAATATACAGGCACACACGATCTTTAATACAGAGACATATACATTTTTTAATGAATAAGCTATCATTGGTTAGTCGGAGACGGCAGGAGAATGGGGTTCAGAAATATTTCAGCCATGGTCAAATATCATGGCAGAAAAGATGGGCTGAATGGCCTTATTCTGTTCCAGTGTTCATTGCTTATATGATCTTTCCTGGAATTGTCTTTCCACGAGGTCAATGGAAACTGAATTTGATAACTATTTGGTTGAGGAGAGTTAATGGGAATGTGGACAGGTTTGAGGGGCTGAGTGGTCGCAGACTTTTTCTAATTGTCGACTCCTTATATATCAAAAGAGTGGTGATTGGTTTGAGGGGGTCACATTTTGAGAATAAGAACCTTTCCATTTCAGACTCAGATAGGGATGCTCCCTTCTCTTTAGGGTTGTGTAATCTGTGGTGTTCTCATCCCTAGGGAGCAGTGAAGACTGGGTTACAGAAAACACTCAAGGTTGAGTTCCATAGAACTTTGATGAACTGGAGACTCCATGTTTATTGTGAACAGACATGAAAATGATGTTTAGTTACAGTCACATAAACAATGCACATTCCGAATGGTGCAGCAGGCTCAAGGGGCTGAATGGCCAGCTGCTGCTCCTAACCCATGTGTTGTTCTCTCAAGCACTCCTAAATGTTCCAGAGGTAAAGAAAGATGCCATTCAGCCAGACAGCATCGTTACAATGAGACAGAAAGAGACCATTCTGCCATCTAAGGATTTACGCATGAAGAGATTGAAGTCATTCAACTCACTAAGTACATTACACATATAGGATAGGGCCATCCAACCTTTTTAACCTGCTGCCCAGCAACAGGGGAAACCCAGTTAACTATCAGGGAATAAACATTCGGGATATTCAGGTTGTAAAGTTGTAACTGTGTGGAGTTTCTCGGGGATCAGAGTGAGATTATCAACTATTTACAATCAATACCAATGACTTGGATGAGAGGACTGATTGTCTTGGAGCTCAGTTAGCTCATTCACCAAGATAGTCATTTAACTGGACATGGAGACTCTGCAATGGGATACAGATGGGGAGGTTAGTGAGCAAAACTTTGGCAGAAAACAGTATAATGTGGGTTAAGAGAAGTCAGTGTTGTGTTGACCAGAGAAAATAACAGAAACCTACTTAAATGGAGAGAAAATCCGAGAACTCATTGGTACAGAACGATTAGTGCATTCTGCTACATGAGCCACATACACCTCGTCAGCAGATTCAGCCAATAATTAGAAAAGGATATCGAATCTTGCTGTTTTATGCAAAGGCTATTTGGTATAATCATTAGGATTTATTACTGCATTTGTACAAGATAATACTGAGACTACATCTGATGTATTGTGTCTTGTAATGAAAGCCTAATCTGAAAGAAAAATATGCATTGGTTTTAGAAGCTTTTCACTGATGTTTTAGTTTACTCTTTGCTAGAATGAAGGCCTGATGGGATCATAGTGTCATACAGCACGGAAACAGACCCTTCAGTCCAGCTTATCTGCACCAACCAGATATTCCAATCTGAAAGAGTAATCTTTACCAGCATTAGACCCATAATCCTCTAACCAGTTCTTAATCACATACCCATCCATTGCCTCTGAAATGTTGTAATTGTACCAGCCTCCATCACCTTCGCTGCCAGCTCATTCCATACACACACTACCCTCTGTGTAAAAAAGTTACATAGAACATAGAACATAGAACAATACAGCACAGAACAGGCCCTTCGGCCCACGATGTTGTGCCGAACATTTGTTCTAGCTTAAGCACCCATCTATGTATCTATTCAATTGCCGCTTAAAGGTCACCAGTGATTCTGACTCTGCCACTCCCACAGGCAGCGCATTCCATGCTCCCCTCACTATCTGGGTAA
>NW_027311046.1:30000-36888 GCF_047496795.1 Chiloscyllium punctatum | reverse complement strand
ATGGACAGGGAGAGAGAGAGAGGGGACAGGGAGAGAGAGACAGGGAGAGAGTGAGGGGACAGGTAGAGAGAGAGGGACAGGGAGATAGTGAGGGAAAGGGAGAGAGAGTGAGACAGGGAGAGGGAGAGGGACAGGGAGAGTGAGGGAGAGACAGGGAGAGAGAGGGACAGGAAGAGAGAGAGAGACAGGGAGAGAGAGAGAGAGACAGGGAGAGAGAGAGGGACACAGAGAGAGAGAGAGCGACAGGGAGAGAGAGAGGGACAGAGACAGAGGGACAGGGAGAGAGAGGAACAGAGAGAGAGAGAGACAGGGAGAGAGAGAAGGACACTGAGAGAGAGAGAGGGACAGGGAGAGAGAGAGAGGGACAGGGAGAGAGAGAGAGAAGGACAGAGAGAGAGAGAGAGGGACAGGAGAGAGAGGGACAGGGAGAGAGAGAGAGAGAGGTACAGGGAGAGAGAGGGACACAGAGAGAGAGATGGACAGTGAGAGAGAGAGAGAGAGGGACAGAGAGACAGAGAGGGACAGGGAGAGAGCGAGAGGGAGCGGGAGAGGGAGAGAGGGACAGGGAGAGAAAGAGGGACAGGGAGAGAGAGAGAGGGACAGGGAGAGAGAGAGGGACACCGAGAGAGAGAGAGGGACAGTGAGAGAGAGAGAGGGACAGTGAGAGAGAGAGAGGGGACAGGGAGAGTGAGAGGGACAGGGAGAGAGAGAGGGACAGGGAGAGAGAGGGACAGGGAGAGAGAGAGGGACAGGGAGAGAGAGTGAGGGACAGGGAGAGGACAGAGTGTGACAGAGAGAGAGAGAAAGAGAGGGACAGCGAGAGAGAGAGTGAGGGACAGAGAGAGAGTGAGGGACAGGGAGAGAGTGAGGGGGAGAGGGACAGAGAGAGAGAGGGACAGGGAGAGAGAGAGGGACAGTGAGAGAGAGAGGGATATGGTGAGAGAAAGGGACAGGGAGAGAGAGAGGGACAGGGGGAGGAGAGAGAGAGACAGGGAGAGAGAGAGGACAGGGCGAGAGAGAGAGAGAGAGAGAGGGACAGGGAGAGAGAGATAGAGGGACAGGGACAGTGAGAGAGAGAGGGACAGGGAGAGAGAGAGGGACAGGGAGAGAGAGAGAGAGAGAGAGAGAGAGGGACATGGATAGAGAGGGGGATAGGGAAAGAGAGAGGGACAGGGAGAGATAGAGTGAGGGACAGGGAGAGAGAGAAAGGGACAGGGAGAGAGAGACAGGGAGGAGAGTGAGGGACAGGTAGAGAGAGAGGGACAGGGAGATAGTGAGGAAAAGGGAGAGAGAGTGAGACAGGGAGAGGGACAGGGAGAGTGAGGGAGAGACAGGGAGAGAGAGAGACAGGGAGAGAGAGAGAGACAGGGAGGGATAGAGGGACACAGAGAGAGGGACAGGGAGAGAGAGGAACAGAGAGAGAGAGAGCGACAGGGAGAGAGAGAAGGACACTGAGAGAGAGAGAGGGACAGAGAGACAGAGCGGGACAGGGAGAGAGAGGGACAGGGAGAGAGAGAGAGGGACAGGCAGAGAGAGAGGGACAGGGAGAGAGGGAGAGGGGGACAGGGAGAGAGAGAGGGACAGGGAGAGTGAGAGAGAGGGACTGGTAGAGAGAGAGAGGGACAGAGAGAGGGAGAGAGGGGACAGGGAGAGAGAGAGGGACAGGGAGAGAGAGAGGGGGACAGGGAGCGAGAGAGGGAGAGAGGGACAGAGAGAGATAGAGAGACAGAGACAGAGAGAGAGAGGAACAGGGAGAGAGAGTGACGCACAGTGAGAGAGAGAGAGACAGGCAGAGAGAGAGGGGGGTAGAGGGAGAGAGAGAGAGAGAGAGAGACAGAGAGAGAGAGTGACAGGGAGAGAGAGAGGGACAGAGAGAGAAAGTGACAGGGAGAGAGAGAGGGACAGAGAGAGGGACAGGGAGAGAGAGGGACAGGGAGAGAGAGACAGGGAGAGAGAGAGGGACAGAGAGAGAGAGAGGGACAGGGAGGGAGAGAGGGACAGTGAGAGAGAGAGAGAGGGACAGGGAGAGAGAGAGAGAGAGGGACAGGGAGAGAGAGAGAGAGGGACAGGGAGAGAGAGAGAGGGACATGGAGAGAGAGAGAGGGACAGGGAGAGAGAGAGATGGACAGGGAGAGAGAGAGGGACAGGGAGAGAGAGAGGGACAGGGAGAGAGAGACCGGGAAGAGAGTGAGGGACAGGTAGAGAGAGAGGGACAGGGAGATAGTGAGGGAAAGGGAGAGAGAGTGAGACAGGGAGAGGGAGAGGGACAGGGAGAGTGAGGGAGAGACAGGGAGAGAGAGGGACAGGAAGAGAGAGAGAGACAGGGTGAGAGAGAGAGACAGGGAGAGAGAGAGGGACACAGAGAGAGAGAGCGACAGGGAGAGAGAGAGGGACAGAGACAGAGGGACAGGGAGAGAGAGGGACAGAGAGAGAGAGAGAGACAGAGACAGAGTGACAGGGAGAGAGAGGGACAGAGAGAGAGAGAAAGGGAGAGAGAGAAGGACACTGAGAGAGAGAGAGGGACAGAGAGACAGAGAGGGACAGGGAGAGAGAGGGACAGGGAGAGAGAGAGAGGGGACAGGGAGAGAGAGAGGGACAGGGAGAGAGAGAGAGGGGGACAGGGAGAGAGAGGGACAGAGAGAGAGAGAGGGACAGAGACAGTGGGACAGGGAGAGAGAGGGACAGAGAGAGAGAGAAAGGGAGAGAGAGAAGGACACTGAGAGAGAGAGAGGGACAGAGATACAGAGAGGGACAGGGAGAGAGAGGGACAGGGAGAGAGAGAGAGGGGGACAGGGAGAGAGAGAGGGACAGGAAGAGAGAGAGAGGGGGACAGGGAGAGAGAGAGGGACAAGGAGAGAGAGAGAGGGACTGGTAGAGAGAGAGAGGGACAGAGAGAGGGAGAGAGAGGGACAGGGAGAGAGAAAGAGGGGAGAGAGAGGGGGGGTTAGAGGGACAGAGAGAGAGAGAGAGACAGAGAGATAGAGGGAAAGTGAGAGAGAGGGACTGGGAGAGAGAGGGGGACAGGGAGAGAGAGAGAGAGGGACAGAGAGAGAGAGAGGGACAGGGAGTGAGAGGGACAGGGAGAGAGAGTGAGGGACAGGGAGAGAGATGGAGAGAGAGAGATAGTGGGACAGAGGGAGAGTGAGAGACAGGGAGAGAGAGAGGGACAGGGAGCGTAAGAGGGACAGGGAGAGAGAGAGGGACACGGAGAGAATGAGTGGGAGAGGGAGAGAGAGAGAGACAGGGAGAGAGAGGGACACAAAGTGAGATAGGGAAAGGGAGAGAGAGTGAGGGACAGGGAGAGAGAGAGAGACAGAGAGAGAGAAAGAGAGGGACAGGAAGAGAGAGAGGGACAGGGAGAGAGAGAGAGGGGACAGGGAGAGAGAAAGAGAGGGACAGGGAGAGAGAGAGAGAGAGGGACAGAGAGAGAGTGAGGGGGAGAAGGACAGAGAGAGAGAGAGAGACAGAGAGAGAGAGGGACATGGATAGAGAGGGGGACAGGGAAACAGAGAGAGGGACAGGGTGAGAGAGAGAGAGACAGGGAGAGAGAGAGAGAGGGACAGGGAGAGAGAGAGAGAGGGACAGGGAGATAGAGAGAGAGAGGGACATGGATAGAGAGGGGGACAGGGAAAGAGAGAGAGGGACAGGGTGAGAGAGAGAGAGACAGGGAGAGAGAGAGGGACAGGGAGAGAGAGAGAGTGAGGGACTGGGAGAGAGAGAGAGAGAGGGACAGGGAGAGAGAGAGAGGGACAGGGAGAGAGAGAGAGAGGGACATGGAGAGAGAGAGAGGGACAGGGAGAGAGAGAGATGGACATGGGAGAGAGAGAGGGACAGGGAGAGAGAGAGGGACAGGTTTAGAGAGGACAGGTAGAGAGAGAGGGACAGGGAGATAGTGAGGGAAAGGGAGAGAGAGTGAGACAGGGAGAGGGAGAGGGACAGGGAGAGTGAGGGAGAGAGACAGAGAGAGAGAGGGACAGGAAGAGAGAGAGAGACAGGGAGAGAGAGAGAGAGAGACAGGGAGAGAGAGGGACACAGAGAGAGAGAGCGACAGGGAGAGAGAGAGGGACAGAGACAGAGGGACAGGGAGAGAGAGGGACAGAGAGAGAGACAGAGAAAGGGGAGAGAGAGAAGGACACTGAGAGAGAGAGAGGGACAGAGAGACAGAGAGGGACAGGGAGAGAGAGGGACAGGGAGAGGGAGAGAGGGGGACAGGGAGAGAGAGAGGGACAGGGAGAGAGAGAGAGGGGGACAGGGAGAGAGAGAGGGACAGGGATAGAGAGAGAGGGACAGGTAGAGAGAGAGAGGGACAGAGAGAGGGAGAGAGGGACAGGGAGAGAGAGAGAGAGAGGGACATGGAGAGAGAGAGAGAGGGACAGGGAGAGAGAGAGATGGACAGGGAGAGAGAGAGGGACAGGGAGAGAGAGAGAGGGACAGGGAGAGAGAGAGATGGACAGGGAGAGAGAGAGGGACAGGGAGAGAGAGAGAGGGACAGGGTTAGAGAGACAGGTAGAGAGAGAGGGACAGGGAGATAGTGAGGGAAAGGAGAGAGAGTGAGACAGGGAGAGGGAGAGGGACAGGGAGAGTGAGGAGAGACAGGGAGAGAGAGGGACAGGAAGAGAGAGAGAGACAGGGAGAGAGAGAGAGACAGGGAGAGAGAGAGGGACACAGAGAGAGAGAGCGACAGGGAGAGAGAGAGGGACAGAGACAGAGGGACAGGAGAGAGAGGGACAGAGAGAGAGACAGAGAAAGGAGAGAGAGAGGGACACTGAGAGAGAGAGAGGGACAGAGAGACAGAGAGGGACAGGGAGAGAGAGGGACAGGGAGAGGGAGAGAGGGGACAGGGAGAGAGAGAGGGACAGGGAGAGAGAGAGAGGGGGACAGGGAGAGAGAGAGGGACAGGGAGAGAGAGAGAGGGACTGGTAGAGAGAGAGAGGGACAGAGAGAGGGAGAGAGAGGTACAGGGAGAGAGAGAGAGAGAGGGAGAGAGAGAGGGGGGTAGAGGGACAGAGAGAGAGAGAGAGAGACAGAGAGAGAGAGGGACACAAAGTGAGATAGGGACAGAGAGAGTGAGGGACAGGGAGAGAGAGTGAGGGACAGGGAGAGAGAGAGGGGCAGAGAGAGAGAAAGAGAGGGACAGGAAGAGAGAGAGGGACAGGGAGAGAGAGAGAGGGACAGGGAGAGAGAAAGAGAGGGGACAGGGAGAGAGAGAGAGAGAGGGACAGAGAGAGAGTGAGGGGAGAGGGACAGAGAGAGAGAGAGAGACAGAGAGAGAGAGGGACAGGGAGAGAGAGAGGGTCAGGGAGAGAGAGAGAGGGAGCGGGAGAGAGAGAGAGGGACAGAGAGAGAGAGGGACAGGGAGAGAGAGAGAGGGACAGGGAGAGAGAGAGAGAAGGACAGAGAGAGAGAGAGAGGGACAGGAGAGAGAGAGAGAGGGACAGGGAGAGAGAGAGAGGAGAGAGGTACAGTGAGAGAGAGGGACACAGAGAGAGAGATGGACAGTGAGAGAGAGAGAGAGAGGGACAGAGAGACAGAGAGGGACAGGGAGAGAGCGAGAGGGAGCGGGAGAGGGAGAGAGGGACAGGGGAGGAGAAAGAGGGACAGGGAGAGAGAGAGAGGGACAGGGAGAGAGAGAGGGACACCGAGAGAGAGAGAGGGACAGGGAGAGAGGGACAGAGAGAGATAGAGAGACAGAGACAGAGAGAGAGGACAGGGAGAGAGAGTCAGGCACCGTGAGAGAGAGAGAGGACAGGGAGAGAGAGAGGGGGGTAGAGGGACAGAGAGAGAGAGACAGAGAGACAGAGAGAGAGAGGGAAAGGGAGAGAGAGTGAGGGACAGGGAGAGATGGGAGAGACAGGGAGAGAGAGTGAGAGGGGTGAAGGGGACAGAGAGAGAGAGAGAGACAGAGAGAGAGAGAGGGACAGGGAGAGAGTGAGGGACAGCGAGAGATAGAGAGAGGGACAGAGAGAGAGAG
Organism: Chiloscyllium punctatum; assembly: GCF_047496795.1. NCBI lineage: Eukaryota > Metazoa > Chordata > Chondrichthyes > Orectolobiformes > Hemiscylliidae > Chiloscyllium > Chiloscyllium punctatum. The sequence continues at coordinate 30,917 of NW_027311046.1, read as the reverse complement.
AGAGTGAGGGACAGTGAGAGAGAGGGACAGGGAGAGAGTGAGGGACAGCGAGAGATAGAGGGACAGGGAGAGAGTGAGTGGGAGAGGGATTGAGAGAGAGAGACAGGGAGAGAGAGGGACAGGAATAGAGAGAGAGAGAGACAGGGAGAGAGAGAGAGAGAGACAGGGGGAGAGAGAGAGAGGTAGGGACTAGGAGAGAGAGAGAGAGGGAGAGAGAGCGACAGGAGAGAGAGAGGATCAGGGAGAGAGAGAGACAGGGAGTGAGAGGGACAGGGAGAGAGTGAGGGACAGGGAGAGGGAGAGGGATATGGAGAGAGAGAGGGGACAGAGAGAGAGAGGGACAGGGAGAGAGAGAGAGAGGGACAGGGAGAGAGAGAGAGAGGGACAGGGAGAGAGAGAGAGAGAGAGAGGGACAGGGAGAGAGAGAGAGAGGGACAGGGGGAGAGAGAGAGAGGGACAGGGGGAGAGAGAGAGAGGTAGGGACTAGGAGAGAGAGAGAGATGGAGAGAGAGCGACAGGGAGAGAGAGAGAGAGAGGGAGAGAGAGGGACATGGAGAGAGAGAGGGACAGGGAGAGAGAGAGAGGGACAGGGAGAGAGAGACAGGGAGAGAGTGAGGGACAGGTAGAGAGAGAGGGACAGGGAGATAGTGAGGGAAAGGGAGAGAGAGTGAGACAGGGAGAGGAGAGGGACAGGGAGAGTGAGGGAGAGACAGGGAGAGAGAGGGACAGGAAGAGAGAGAGAGACAGGGAGAGAGAGAGAGAGACAGGGAGAGAGAGAGGGACAGAGAGAGAGAGAGAGCGACAGGGAGAGAGAGAGGGACAGAGACAGAGGGACAGGGAGAGAGAGGAACAGAGAGAGAGAGAGAGACAGGGAGAGAGAGAAGGACACTGAGAGAGAGAGAGGGACAGGGAGAGAG
>NW_027311046.1:0-25000 GCF_047496795.1 Chiloscyllium punctatum | reverse complement strand
GAGAGGGACAGGGAGAGAGAGAGAGGGACAGGGAGAGAGAGAGAGAGGGACAGGGAGAGAGAGAGAGGGGGTAGAGGGACAGAGAGAGAGAGAGAGAGACAGAGAGAGAGAGGGAAAGGGAGAGAGAGTGAGGGACAGGGAGAGATGGGAGAGACAGGGAGAGAGAGTGAGAGGGGTTAAGGGACAGAGAGAGAGAGAGAGACAGAGAGAGAGAGAGGGACAGGGAGAGAGTGAGGGACAGCGAGAGAAAGAGAGAGGGACAGAGAGAGAGAGAGAGAGTGAGGGACAGTGAGAGAGAGGGACAGGGAGAGTAAGAGGGACAGGGAGAGAGAGAGGGACAGGGAGAGAGTGAGTGGGAGAGGGAGAGAGAGAGAGAGACAGGGAGAGAGAGGGACAGGAATAGAGAGGGAGAGACAGGGAGAGAGAGAGAGAGACAGGGAGTGAGAGGGACAGGGAGAGAGTGAGGACAGGGAGAGGGAGAGGGATATGGAGAGAGAGAGAGGGACAGGAAGAGAGAGGGACAGAGAGAGAGGGGCAGGGAGAGAGAGAGAGGGAGAGAGAGAGATAGAGAGAGAGAGAGAGAGAGAGAGAGAGAGTGAGGGTCAGGGAGAGAGTGAGGGGGAGAGGGACAGAGAGAGAGAGAGACACGGAGAGAGAGAGAGGGGACAGGGGGAGAGAGAGAGAGGTAGGGACAGGGAGAGAGAGAGAGAGAGAGGGAGAGAGAGCGACAGGGAGAGAGAGAGGGACAGGGAGAGAGAGAGAGGGAGAGAGAGGGACATGGAGAGAGAGAGGGACAAGGAGAGAGAGAGACGGGGACAGGGAGAGAGGGAGGGACAGGGAGAGAGAGATGGACAGGCAGAGAGAGAGAGGGACAGGGAGAGAGGGAGGGACAGGGAGAGAGAGTGGGACAGGGAGAGCGAGAGAGTGAGGGACAGGGAGAGAGAGATGGACAGGGAGAGAGTGAGACGGACAGGGACAGAGTGAGGGACAGGGAGAGAGAGAGAGAGAGGGGAAGAGAGTGGGACAGTGAGAGAGAGAGGGACAGGAGAGAGAGTGAGAGGGAGAGAGAGGGACATGGAGAGAGAGAGGGACAGGGAGAGAGAGAGGGACAGGGAGAGAGAGAGAGGGACAGGAAGAGAGAGGGACAGAGAGAGAGAGGGACAGGGAGAGAGAGAGAGAGGGGAGAGAGAGAGAGAGGGACAGGGAGAGAGAGAGAGATGGGGACAGGGAGAGAGTGAGGGGGAGAGGGACAGAGAGAGAGAGAGAGAGGACAGGGAGTGAGAGGGACAGGGAGAGAGAGAGAGGGAGAGAGAGAGAGAGAGAGAAGAGAGAGAGAGAGAGAGAGGGACAGGGAGAGAGTGAGGGGGAGAGGGACAGAGAGAGAGAGACACGGAGAGAGAGAGAGGGGACAGGGGGAGAGAGAGAGAGGTAGGGACAGGGAGAGAGAGAGAGAGGGAGAGAGAGCGACAGGGAGAGAGAGAGGGACAGGGAGAGAGAGAGAGGGAGAGAGAGGGACATGGAGAGAGAGAGGGACAAGGAGAGAGAGAGACGGGGACAGGGAGAGAGGTAGGGACAGGGAGAGAGAGAGAGAGAGAGAGAGCGAGAGGGACAGGGAGAGTGTGAGGGACAGGCAGAGAGAGAGAGGGACAGGGAGAGAGGGAGGGACAGGGAGAGAGAGTGGGACAGGGAGAGCGAGAGAGTGAGGGACAGGGAGAGAGAGAGGGACTGGGAGAGAGTGAGACGGACAGGGACAGAGTGAGGGACAGGGAGAGAGAGAGAGAGAGGGGAAGAGAGTGGGACAGTGAGAGAGAGAGAGAGGGACAGGGAGAGAGAGTGAGAGGGAGAGAGAGGGACATGGAGAGAGAGAGGGACAGGGAGAGAGAGAGGGACAGGGAGAGAGAGAGGGACAGGGAGAGAGAGAGAGGGACAGGAAGAGAGAGGGACAGAGAGAGAGAGGGACAGGGAGAGAGAGAGAGAGGGACAGGGAGAGAGAGAGAGAGGGGGGACAGGGAGAGAGTGAGGGGGAGAGGGACAGAGAGAGAGAGAGAGACAGGGAGTGAGAGGGACAGGGAGAGAGTGAGGGACAGGGAGATGGAGAGGGATATGGAGAGAGAGAGCGAGACAGGGAGAGAGAGGGACAGGAATAGAGCGAGCGAGACAGGGAGAGAGAGAGACAGGGAGTGAGAGGGACAGGGAGAGAGTGAGGGACAGGGAGAGGGAGAGGGATATGGAGAGAGAGAGAGGGACAGAGAGAGAGAGGGACAGGAGAGCGAGAGAGAGGGACAGGGAGAGAGAGAGAGAGAGGGACAGGGAGAGAGAGAGAGAGAGGGACAGAGAGAGAGAGAGAGAGACACGGAGAGAGAGAGAGAGACAGGGAGTGAGAGGGACAGGGAGAGAGTGAGGGACAGGGAGAGGGAGAGGGATATGGAGAGAGAGAGAGAGACAGGGAGAGAGAGGGACAGGAATAGAGAGAGAGAGACAGGGAGAGAGAGAGAGACAGGGAGTGAGAGGGACAGGGAGAGAGTGAGGGACAGGGAGAGGAGAGGGATATGGAGAGAGAGAGAGGGACAGGAAGAGAGAGGGACAGAGAGAGAGAGGGACAGGGAGAGAGAGAGAGAGGGACAGAGGGAGAGAGAGAGAGGTAGGGACAGGGAGAGAGAGAGAGGGAGAGAGAGGGACATGGAGAGAGAGAGAGGGACAGGGAGAGAGAGAGAGAGAGAGAGCGCGAGAGGGACAGGGAGATAGTGAGGGACAGGCAGAGAGAGAGAGAGGGACAGGGAGAGAGGGAGGGACAGGGAGGGAGAGTGGGACAGGGAGAGCGAGAGAGTGAGGGACAGGGAGAGAGAGAGGGACAGGGGAGAGAGTGAGACGGACAGGGAGAGAGAGGGACAGGGAGAGAGAGAGAGTGAGGGACAGGGAGAGAGAGAGGGACAGGGAGAGAGTGAGACGGACAGGGCCAGAGTGAGGGTCAGGGAGAGAGAGAGAGAGAGAGAGGGAGAGAGTGGGACAGTGAGAGAGAGGGACAGGGAGAGAGAGACAGGGACAAGGAGAGAGGGAGGGACAAGGAGAGAGAGAGAGAGAGAGAGCGAGAAAGTGAGGGACAGGGAGATAGAGAGGGACAGGGAGAGGGAGAGTGACAGAGCGAGAGAGAGACAGGGAGAGGGAGAGGGACAGGGAGAGAGAGAGAGAGAGAGAGAGGCAGAGAGAGAGAGAGTCAGGGAGGGAGAGAGGGACAGAGAGAGATAGAGTGAGGGGACAGGGAGAGAGAGAGAGGGACAGGGAGAGAGAGAGACACAGAGAGAGTGGGTCAGGGAGACAGGGAGAGACAGGGAGAGAGAGAGGGACAGAGAGAGAGAGAGGGAGAGGGAGAGAGAGAGGGAGAGGGAGAGAGAGAGAGAGTGAGAGAGGGAGAGAGAGAGAGAGAGGGACAGGGAGAGAGAGAGATGGACAGGGAGAGAGAGAGAGGGACAGGGAGAGAGAGAGAGACAGGGAGAGAGAGAGAGGGACAGGGAGAGAGAGAGAGGGGACAGGGAGAGAGGGAGGGACAGAGAGAGAGAGAGACACACAGAGAGAGAGAGACAGAGAGAGAGAGAGGGACAGAGAGAGAGAGGGACAGGGAGAGAGAGTGGGACAGAGAGAGAGAGAGAGAGAGAGGGACAGGGAGAGAGAGAGGGGACAGGGAGCGAGAGTGGGAGAGAGAGAGAGAGAGAGTGACAGGGAGAGAGAGAGACACAGAGAGAGGGACAGAGAGAGGGACAGAGAGAGAGAGGGACAGGGAGAGAGAGAGACAGGGAGAGAGAGAGGGACAGGGAGAGAGAGAGGGACAGGGAGAGAGAGAGACAGGGAGAGAGAGAGAGGGACAAGTAGAGAGTGAGAGAGGGACAGGGAGAGAGAGAGAGAGGGACTGGGAGAGAGTGAGGGACAGAGAGAGAGTGAGGGGACAGAGAGAGAGAGAGAGAGAGAAACAGGGAGAGAGAGAGGTACAGGGAGAGAGCGAGAGAGGGATAAGGAGAGTGAGCGAGTGGGACTGGGAGAGAGAGAGAGGGACAGGGAGAGAGAGAGGGACAGAGAGAGAGAAAGAGAGGGACAGGGAGAGAGAGAGGGACAGGGAGAGAGAGAGAGGGACAGGGAGAGAGAATAAGAGGGACAGGGAGAGAGAGAGAGAGGGACAGAGAGAGAGTGAGGGGGAGAGGGACAGAGAGATAGAGAGAGAGAGAGACAGAGAGAGAGACGGACAGGGAGAGAGAGAGGGTCAGGGAGAGAGAGAGAGCGAGCGGGAGAGATAGAGAGGGACAGAGAGAGAGAGGGACAGGGAGAGAGAGAGAGGGACAGGGAGAGAGAGAGAGGGACAGGGAGAGAGAGAGGGACAGGGAGAGAGAGAGGGACAGGGAGAGAGAGAGAGAGGGACAGGGAGAGAGAGAGACAGGGAGAGAGAGAGGGACAGAGAGAGAGAGAGGGGGACAGGGAGAGAGAGAGACAGGGAGAGAGAGGGGGACAAGGAGAGAGTGAGAGAGGGACGGGGAGAGAGAGAGTGAGGGACAGGGAGAGAGAGAGAGAGGGACTGGGAGAGAGTGAGGGACAGAGAGAGAGTGAGGGACAGTGAGAGAGAGAGAGAAACAGGGAGAGAGCGAGAGAGGGACAGGGAGAGAGAGCGAGTGGGACTGGGAGAGAGAGGGAGGGACAGGGAGAGAGAGAGAGGGACAGAGAGAGAGAAAGAGAGGGACAGGGAGAGAGAGAGGGACAGGGAGAGAGAGAGGGAGAGTGAGAGAGGGACAGGGAGAGAGAAAGAGAGGGACAGGGAGAGAGAGAGAGAGAGGGACAGAGAGAGAGTGAGGGGGAGAGGGACAGAGAGAGAGAGAGACAGAGAGAGAGAGGGACAGGGAGAGAGAGAGGGTCAGGGAGAGAGAAAGAGGGAGCGGGAGAGAGAGAGAGGGACAGAGAGAGAGAGGGACAGGGAGAGAGAGAGAGGGACAGGGAGAGAGAGAGAGGGACAGGGAGAGAGAGAGAGGGACAGGGGACAGAGAGAGAGAGGGGGACAGGGAAAGAGAGAGAGAGGGGGACAGGGAAAGAGAGAGAGAGGGGGACAGGGAAAGAGAGAGAGAGGTACAGTGAGAGAGAGGGTCAGAGAGAGAGAGAAGGACAGTGAGAGAGAGAGAGGGACAGAGAGACAGAGAGGGATAGGGAGAGAGAGGGACAGGGAGAGAGAGAGGGACAGGGAGGGAGAGAGAAGGACAGGGAGAGAGAGAGGTAGAGAGGGACAGAGAGAGATAGAGAGACAGAGACAGAGAGAGAGAGGGACAGGGAGAGAGAGTGAGGCACAGTGAGAGAGAGAGAGAGACAGGGAGAGAGAGAGGGGGGTAGAGGGACAGAGAGAGAGAGAGAGACAGAGAGAGAGAGAGGGATAGGGAGAGAGAGGGACAGGGAGAGAGAGAGAGGGAGCGGGAGAGGGAGAGACGGACAGGGAGAGAGAGATGGACAGGGAGAGAGAGAGGGACAGGGAGAGAGAGAGAAGGACAGGGAGAGAGAGAGGTAGAGAGGGACAGAGAGAGATAGAGAGACAGAGACAGAGAGAGAGAGGGACAGGGAGAGAGAGTGAGGCACAGTGAGAGAGAGAGAGAGACAGGGAGAGAGAGAGGGGGGTAGAGGGACAGAGAGAGAGAGAGAGAGACAGAGAGAGAGAGGGAAAGGGAGAGAGAGTGAGGGACAGGGAGAGATGGGAGAGACAGGGAGAGAGAGTGAGAGGGGTTAAGGGACAGAGAGAGAGAGAGAGACAGAGAGAGAGAGAGGGACAGGGAGAGAGTGAGCGACAGCGAGAGAAAGAGTGAGGGACAGAGAGAGAGAGAGAGTGAGGGACAGTGAGAGAGAGGGACAGGGAGAGTAAGAGGGACAGGGAGAGAGAGAGGGACAGGGAGAGAGTGAGTGGGAGACGGAGAGAGAGAGAGAGAGAGACAGGGAGAGAGAGGGACAGGAATAGAGAGGGAGAGACAGGGAGAGAGAGAGAGAGACAGGGAGTGAGAGGGACAGGGAGAGGGTGAGGGGACAGGGAGATGGAGAGGGATATGGAGAGAGAGAGAGGGACAGGAAGAGAGAGGGACAGAGAGAGATAGGGGCAGGGAGAGAGAGAGAGACGGAGAGGGAGAGAGAGAGCGAGAGAGCGTCGGAGAGAGAGAGAGGTAGGGACAGGGAGAGAGAGAGAGGGAGAGAGAGCGACAGGGAGAGAGAGAGGGACAGGGAGAGAGAGAGAGAGAGAGAGGGACATGGAGAGAGAGAGGGACAGGGTGAGAGAGACGGGGACAGGGAGAGAGGGATGGACAGGGGGAGAGAGAGAGAGAGAGCGAGCGAGAGGGACAGGGAGAGTGTAAGGGACAGGCAGAGAGAGAGAGGGACAGGGAGAGAGGGAGGGACAGGGAGAGAGAGTGGGACAGGGAGAGCGAGAGAGTGAGGGACAGGGAGAGAGAGAGGGACAGGGATAGAGTGAGACGGACAGGGACAGAGTGAGGGACAGGAAGAGAGAGAGAGAGAGAGGGGGAGAGAGAGGGACAGGGAGAGAGAGAGGGACAGGGAGAGAGAGAGGGACAGGGAGAGAGAGAGAGGGACAGGAAGACAGAGGGACAGAGAGAGAGAGGGACAGGGAGAGAGAGAGAGAGGGACAGGGAGAGAGAGAGAGAGGGACAGGGAGAGAGTGAGGGGGAGAGGGACAGAGAGAGAGAGAGACACGGAGAGAGAGAGAGACAGGGAGTGAGAGGGACAGGGAGAGAGTGAGGGACAGGGAGAGGGAGAGGGATATGGAGAGAGAGAGAGGGACAGGAAGAGAGAGGGACAGAGAGAGAGGGGGACAGGGAGAGAGAGGGAGAGGGACAGGGAGAGAGAGAGAGAGAGGGACAGGGAGAGAGTGAGGGGGAGAGGGACAGAGAGAGAGAGACACGGAGAGAGAGAGAGGGACAGGGGGAGAGAGAGAGAGGTAGGGACAGGGAGAGAGAGAGAGAGGGAGAGAGAGCGACAGGGAGAGAGAGAGCGACAGGGAGAGAGAGAGAGGGAGAGAGAGGGACATGGAGAGAGAGAGGGACAGGGAGAGAGAGAGAGAGAGCGAGAGGGACAGGGAGAGAGTGAGGGACAGGCAGAGAGAGAGAGAGGGACAGGGAGAGAGGGAGGGACAGGGAGAGAGGGAGGGACAGGGAGAGAAAGTGGGACAGGGAGAGCGAGAGAGTGAGGGACAGGGAGAGAGAGAGGGACAGGGAGAGAGTGAGACGGACAGGGCAAGAGTGAGGGACAGGGAGAGAGAGAGAGAGAGAGGGAGAGAGTGGGACAGTGAGAGAGAGAGGGACAGGGAGAGAGAGACAGGGACAGGGAGAGAGGGATGGACAGGGAGAGAGAGAGAGAGAGAGAGAGAGAGGCAGATAGAGAGAGAGTCAGGGAGGGAGAGAGGGTCAGAGAGAGATAGAGTGAGGGACAGGGAGAGAGAGAGGGACAGGGAGAGAGAGAGGGACAGGGAGAGAAAGAGGGACATGGAGAGTGGGTCAGGGAGACAGGGAGAGACAGGGAGAGAGTGAGGGACAGAGAGAGAGAGAGGGAGAGGGAGAGAGAGAGGGACAGGGAGAGAGAGAGAGAGTGAGAGAGGGAGAGAGAGAGAGAGGGGACAGGGAGAGAGAGAAGGATAGGGAGAGAGAGAGAGGGACAGGGAGAGAGAGAGAGACAGGGAGAGAGAGAGAGGGACATGGGGAGAGAGAGAGGGACAGGGAGAGAGAGAGAGGGACAGGGAGAGAGGGAGGGACAGAGAGAGAGAGACTCAGGGAGAGAGAGAGACAGAGAGAGAGAGAGAGGGACAGAGAGAGAGAGAGGGACAGGGAGAGAGAGAGGGACAGAGAGAGAGAGAGAGAGTGACAGGGAGAGAGAGAGACACAGAGAGAGGGACAGGGAGAGAGAGAGGGACAGAGAGAGAGAGGGACAGGGAGAGAGAGAGACAGGGAGAGAGAGAGGGACAGAGAGAGAGAGAGGGACAGGGAGAGAGAGAGACAGGGAGAGAGAGAGGGACAAGGAGAGAGTGAGAGAGGGACAGGGAGAGAGAGAGAGTGAGGGACAGGGAGAGAGAGAGAGAGGGACTGGGAGAGAGTGAGGGACAGAGAGAGAGTGAGGGACAGAGTGAGAGAGAGAAACAGGGCGAGAGAGAGGTACAGGGAGAGAGCGAGAGAGGGACAGGGAGAGAGAGCGAGTGGGACTGGGAGAGAGAGAGAGGGACAGGGAGAGAGAGAGAGGGACAGGGAGAGAGAGAGAGGGACAGGGAGAGAGAGAGAGGGACAGGGAAAGAGAGAGAGGGGGACAGGGAAAGAGAGAGAGAGGTACAGTGAGAGAGAGGGTCAGAGAGAGAGAGAAGGACAGTGAGAGAGAGAGAGAGAGGGACAGACAGACAGGGAGGGATAGGGAGAGAGAGGGACAGGGAGAGAGAGAGGGACAGGGAGAGAGAGAGAAGGACAGGGAGAGAGAGAGGTAGAGAGGGACAGAGAGAGATAGAGAGACAGAGAGAGAGAGAGAGAGGGACAGGGAGAGAGAGTGAGGCACAGTGAGAGAGAGAGAGACAGGGAGAGAGAGAGGGGGGTAGAGGGACAGAGAGAGAGAGAGAGAGACAGAGAGAGAGAGAGGGATAGGGAGAGAGAGGGACAGGGAGAGAGAGAGAGGGAGCGGGAGAGGGAGAGACGGACAGGGAGAGAGAGATGGACAGGGAGAGAGAGAGGGACAGGGAGAGAGAGAGGGACAGGGAGAGAGAGAGAAGGACAGGGAGAGAGAGTGATAGAGAGGGACAGAGAGAGAGGGAGGGACAGGGAGAGAGAGTGGGACAGGGAGAGCGAGAGAGTGAGGGACAGGGAGAGAGAGGGACAGGGAGAGAGTGAGACGGACAGGGACAGAGTGAGGGACAGGGAGAGAGAGAGAGAGAGAGAGAGAGAGAGGGGGAGAGAGAGGGACAGGGAGAGAGAGAGAGAGAGAGGGAGAGAGAGGGACAGGGAGAGAGAGAGGGACAGGGAGAGAGAGAGAGGGACCGGAAGAGAGAGGGACAGAGAGAGAGAGAGGGACAGGGAGAGAGAGAGAGAGGGACAGGGAGAGAGTGAGGGGGAGAGGGACAGAGAGAGAGAGAGAGAGAGACACGGAGAGAGAGAGAGACAGGGAGTGAGAGGGACAGTGAGAGAGTGAGGGACAGGGAGAGGGAGAGGGATATGGAGAGAGAGAGAGGGACAGGAAGAGAGAGGGACAGAGAGAGAGGGGGACAGGGAGAGAGAGAGAGAGGGACAGGGAGAGAGAGAGAGAGGGACAGGGAGAGAGTGAGGGGGAGAGGGACAGAGAGAGAGAGACACGGAGAGAGAGAGAGGGACAGGGGAGAGAGAGAGAGGTAGGGACAGGGAGAGAGAGAGAGAGGGGGAGAGAGAGCGACAGGGAGAGAGAGAGGGACAGGGAGAGAGAGAGAGGTAGAGAGAGGGACATGGAGAGAGAGAGGGACAGGGAGAGAGAGAGAGAGAGAGCGAGAGGGACAGGGAGAGAGTGAGGGACAGGCAGAGAGAGAGAGAGGGACAGGGAGAGAGGGAGGGACAGGGAGAGAGAGTGGGACAGGGAGAGCGAGAGAGTGAGGGACAGGGAGAGAGAGAGGGACAGGGAGAGAGTGAGACGGACAGGGCCAGAGTGAGGGACAGGGAGAGAGAGAGAGAGAGGGAGAGAGTGGGACAGTGAGAGAGAGAGGGACAGGGAGAGAGGGAGGGACAGGGAGAGAGAGAGAGAGAGAGAGAGAGAGAGAGAAAGTGAGGGACAGGGAGATAGAGAGGGACAGGGAGAGGGAGAGTGACAGAGCGAGAGAGAGACAGGGAGAGGGAGAGGGACAGGGAGAGAGAGAGAGAGAGAGAGAGAGAGAGAGAGGCAGAGAGAGAGAGAGTCAGGGAGGGAGAGAGGGACAGAGAGAGATAGAGTGAGGGACAGGGAGAGAGAGAGGGGACAGGGAGAGAGAGAGGGACAGGGAGAGAGAGAGGGACAGGTAGAGTGGGTCAGGGAGACAGGGACAGACAGGGAGAGAGTGAGGGACAGAGTGAGAGAGAGGGAGAGGGAGAGAGAGAGGGACAGGGAGAGAGAGAGAGAAAGTGAGAGAGGGAGAGATAGAGAGAGAGGGACAGGGAGAGAGAGAGATGGACAGGGAGAGAGAGAGGGACAGGGAGAGAGAGAGGGACATGGAGAGAGAGATAGGGAGAGAGTGAGGGACAGGTAGAGAGAGAGGGACAGGGAGATAGTGAGGGAAAGGTAGAGAGAGTGAGACAGGGAGAGGGAGAGGGACAGGGAGAGGGACAGGGAGAGTGAGGGAGAGACAGGGAGAGAGAGGGACAGGAAGAGAGAGAGACAGGGAGAGAGAGAGAGAGAGGGAGAGAGAGAAAGACAGAGAGAGAGAGAGCGACAGGGAGAGAGAGAGGGACAGAGACAGAGGGACAGGGAGAGAGAGGGACAGAGAGAGAGAGAGGGACAGAGACAGAGCGACAGGGAGAGAGAGAGAGGGACAGGGAGAGAGAGACAGGGAGAGAGTGAGGGACAGGTAGAGAGAGAGGGACAGGGAGATAGTGAGGGAAAGGGAGAGAGAGTGAGACAGGGAGAGGGAGAGGGACAGGGAGAGTGAGGGAGAGACAGGGAGAGAGAGGGACAGGAAGAGAGAGAGAGACAGGGAGAGAGAGAGAGAGACAGACAGGGAGAGAGAGAGGGACACAGAGAGAGAGAGAGAGCGACAGGGAGAGAGAGAGGGACAGAGACAGAGGGACAGGGAGAGAGAGGAACAGAGAGAGAGAGAGAGACAGGGAGAGAGAGAAGGACACTGAGAGAGAGAGAGGGACAGAGAGACAGAGAGGGACAGGGAGAGAGAGGGACAGGGAGAGAGAGAGAGGGACAGGCAGAGTGAGAGGGACAGGGAGAGAGGGAGAGGGGTACAGGGAGAGAGAGAGGGACAGGGAGAGAGAGAGAGGGACTGGTAGAGAGAGAGAGGGACAGAGAGAGGGAGAGAGAGAGACAGGGAGAGAGAGAGAGAGGGAGAGAGTGAGAGGGGGGTAGAGGGACAGAGAGAGAGAGAGAGAGACAGAGAGATAGAGGGAAAGGGAGAGAGAGTGAGGGACAGGGAGAGATGGGAGAGACAGGGAGAGAGACAAGAGAGGGGTCAAGGGACAGAGAGAGAGAGAGAGAGAGAGAGACAGAGAGAGAGTGAGAGACAGCGAGAGAGAGGGACAGGGAGAGAGAGAGAGGGACAGGGAGAGGGAGAGAGAGGGACAGAGAGAGAGAGAGGGACAGGGAGTGAGAGGGACAGGGAGAGAGAGTGAGGGACAGGGAGAGACATGGACAGAGAGAGATAGTGGGACAGAGAGAGAGAGTGAGTGGGAGAGGGAGAGAGAGATAGACAGGGAGAGAGAGGGACACAAAGTGAGATAGGGACAGGGAGAGAGAGTGAGGGACAGGGAGAGAGAGAGAGGGACAGAGAGAGAAAGAGAGGGTCAGGGAGAGAGAGAGGGACAGGGAGAGAGAGAGGGGAACAGGGAGAGAGAGAGAGGGACAGAGAGAGAAAGAGAGGGTCAGGGAGAGAGAGAGGGACAGGGAGAGAGAGAGGGGGACAGGGAGAGAGAAAGAGAGGGACAGGGAGAGAGAGAGAGAGGGACAGAGAGAGAGTGAGGGGGAGAGGGACAGAGAGAGAGAGACAGAGAGAGAGAGAGACAGAGAGAGAGAGGGACAGGGAGACAGAGAGGGACAGGGAGACAGAGAGAGTCAGGGAGAGAGAGAAAGGGAGCGGGAGAGGGAGAGAGGGACAGGGAGAGAGAGAGGGACAGTGAGAGAGAGAGTGACAGGGAGAGAGAGAGGGACAGGGAGAGAGAGAGAGAGGGACAGGGAGAGAGAGAGAGAGGGACAGGGAGAGAGAGAGAGAGAGAGGGACAGGGAGAGAGAGAGAGAGTGAGGGACAGAGAGAGAGTGAGGGGGAGAGGGACAGAGAGAGAGACACGGAGAGAGAGAGGGACAGGGGGAGAGAGAGAGAGGTAGGGACTAGGAGAGAGAGAGAGAGAGGGAGAGAGAGCGACAGGGAGAGAGAGAGGAACAGGGAGAGAGAGAGAGGGAGAGAGAGGGACATGGAGAGAGAGAGGGACAGGGAGAGAGAGAGAGGGACAGGGAGAGAGAGACAGGGAGAGAGTGAGGGACAGGTAGAGAGAGAGGGACACAGAGAGAGAGAGAGAGCGACAGGGAGAGAGAGAGGGACAGAGACAGAGGGACAGGGAGAGAGAGGAAGAGAGAGAGAGAGAGAGAGAGACAGGGAGAGAGAGAAGGACACTGAGAGAGAGAGAGGGACAGAGAGACAGAGAGGGACAGGGAGAGAGAGGGACAGGGAGTGAGAGAGAGGGACAGGCAGAGAGAGAGAGGGACAGGGAGAGAGGGAGAGGGGTACAGGGAGAGAGAGAGGGACAGGGAGAGAGAGAGAGAGGGACTGGTAGAGAGAGAGAGGGACAGAGAGAGGGAGAGAGAGACAGGGAGAGAGAGAGAGGGGGGAGAGAGAGAGGGGGGTAGAGGGACAGAGAGAGAGAGACAGAGACAGAGAGATAGAGGGAAAGGGAGAGAGAGTGAGGGACAGGGAGAGATGGGAGAGACAGGGAGAGAGTCAAGGGACAGAGAGAGAGAGAGAGGGACAGGGAGAGAGAGGGACAGGGAGAGAGAGAGAGGGACAGGGAGAGAGAGAGAGAGGGACAGAGAGAGAGAGAGGGACAGGGAGTGAGAGGGACATGGAGAGAGAGTGAGGGACAGGGAGAGAGATGGACAGAGAGAGATAGTGGGACAGAGAGAGAGAGTGAGTGGGAGAGGGAGAGAGAGATAGACAGGGAGAGAGAGGGACACAAAGTGAGATAGGGACAGGGAGAGAGAGTGAGGGACAGGGAGAGAGAGAGAGGGACAGAGAGAGAAAGAGAGGGACAGGGAGAGAGAGAGGGTCAGGGAGAGAAAGAGAGGGACAGGGAGAGAGAAAGAGAGGGACAGGGAGAGAGAGAGAGAGAGGGGGACAGAGAGAGAGTGAGGGGGAGAGGGACAGAGAGAGAGATAGAGAGACAGAGAGAGAGAGGGACAGGGAGACAGAGAGGGTCAGGGAGAGAGAGAGCGAGCGGGAGAGAGAGAGAGGGACAGAGAGAGAGAGAGAGAAGGACAGAGAGAGAGAGAGAGGGACAGGGAGAGAGAGAGAGAGAGAGGGACAGGGAGAGAGAGAGAGGGGGTGACAGGGAAAGAGAGAGAGAGGTACAGTGAGAGAGAGGGACAGAGAGAGAGAGAAGGACAGTGAGAGAGAGAGAGAGGGACAGAGAGACAGAGAGGGATAGGGAGAGAGAGGGACAGGGAGAGAGAGAGAGTGAGCGGGAGAGGGAGAGAGGGACAGGGAGAGAGAGAGGGACAGGGAGAGAGAGAGGGAGAGAGGGACAGAGAGAGATAGAGAGCCAGAGACAGAGAGAGAGAGGGACAGGGAGAGAGAGGGGGTAGAGAGACAGAGAGAGAGAGAGAGAGACAGAGAGAGAGAGGGAAAGGGAGAGAGAGTGAGGGACAGGGAGAGATGGGAGAGACAGGGAGAGAGAGTGAGAGGGGTTAAGGGACAGAGAGAGAGAGAGAGAGACAGAGAGAGAGAGAGGGACAGGGAGAGAGTGAGGGACAGCGAGAGAAAGAGAGAGGGACAGAGAGAGAGAGAGAGTGAGGGACAGTGAGAGAGAGGGACAGGGAGAGTAAGAGGGACAGGGAGAGAGAGAGGGACAGGGAGAGAGTGAGTGGGAGAGGGAGAGAGAGAGAGACAGGGAGAGAGAGGGACAGGAATAGAGAGGGAGAGACAGGGAGAGAGAGAGAGAGACAGGGAGTGAGAGGGACAGGGAGAGAGTGAGGGACAGGGAGAGGGAGAGGGATATGGAGAGAGAGAGAGGGACAGGAAGAGAGAGGGACAGAGAGTGAGGGACAGGGAGAGAGTGAGGGGGAGAGGGACAGAGAGAGAGAGAGACACGGAGAGAGAGAGAGGGACAGGGGGAGAGAGAGAGAGGTAGGGACAGGGAGAGAGAGAGAGAGGGAGAGAGAGCGACAGGGAGAGAGAGAGGGACAGGGAGAGAGAGAGAGGGAGAGAGAGGGACATGGAGAGAGAGAGGGACAAGGAGAGAGAGAGACGGGGACAGGGAGAGAGGGAGGGACAGGGAGAGAGAGAGAGAGAGAGAGAGAGAGAGCGAGAGGGACAGGGAGAGTGTGAGGGACAGGCAGAGAGAGAGAGGGACAGGGAGAGAGGGAGGGACAGGGAGAGAGAGTGGGACAGGGAGAGCGAGAGAGTGAGGGACAGGGAGAGAGAGAGGGACAGGGAGAGAGTGAGACGGACAGGGACAGAGTGAGGGACAGGGAGAGAGAGAGAGAGAGGGGAAGAGAGTGGGACAGTGAGAGAGAGAGGGATAGGGAGGGAGAGTGAGAGGGAGAGAGAGGGACATGGAGAGAGAGAGGGACAGGGAGAGAGAGAGGGACAGGGAGAGAGAGAGAGGGACAGGAAGAGAGAGGGACAGAGAGAGAGAGGGACAGGGAGAGAGAGAGAGAGGGACAGGGAGAGAGAGAGAGAGGGGGACAGGGAGAGAGTGAGGGGGAGAGGGACAGAGAGAGAGAGAGAGAGACAGGGAGTGAGAGGGACAGGGAGAGAGTGAGGGACAGGGAGAGGGAGAGGGATATGGAGAGAGAGAGCGAGACAGGGAGAGAGAGGGACAGGAATAGAGTGAGCGAGACAGGGAGAGAGAGAGACAGGGAGTGAGAGGGACAGGGAGAGAGTGAGGGACAGGGAGAGGGAGAGGGATATGGAGAGAGAGAGAGGGACAGAGAGAGAGAGGGACAGGGAGAGAGAGAGAGAGGGACAGGGAGAGAGAGAGAGAGAGGGACATGGAGAGAGTGAGGGGGAGAGGGACAGAGAGAGAGAGAGAGACACGGAGAGAGAGAGAGAGACAGGGAGTGAGAGGGACAGGGAGAGAGTGAGGGACAGGGAGAGGGAGAGGGATATGGAGAGAGAGAGAGAGACAGGGAGAGAGAGGAACAGGAATAGAGAGAGAGAGACAGGGAGAGAGAGAGAGACAGGGTGTGAGAGGGACAGGGAGAGAGTGAGGGACAGGGAGAGGGAGAGGGATATGGAGAGAGCGAGAGGGACAGGAAGAGAGAGGGACAGAGAGATAGAGGGACAGGGAGAGAGAGAGAGAGGGACAGAGGGAGAGAGAGAGAGAGGTAGGGACAGGGAGAGAGAGAGAGGGAGAGAGAGGGAGAGAGAGAGGTACAGGGAGAGAGCGAGAGAGGGACAAGGAGAGAGAGCGAGTGGGACTGGGAGAGAGAGAGAGGGACAGGGAGAGAGAGAGGGACAGAGAGAGAGAAAGAGAGGGACAGGGAGAGAGAGAGGGACAGGGAGAGAGAGAGAGGGACAGGGAGAGAGAATAAGAGGGACAGGGAGAGAGAGAGAGAGGGACAGAGAGAGAGTGAGGGGGAGAGGGACAGAGAGAGAGAGAGAGAGAGAGACAGAGAGAGAGACGGACAGGGAGAGAGAGAGGGTCAGGGAGAGAGAGAGCGAGCGGGAGAGATAGAGAGGGACAGAGAGAGAGGGACAGGGAGAGAGAGAGAGGGACAGGGAGAGAGAGAGAGGGACAGGGAGAGAGAGAGAGGGACAGGGAGAGAGAGAGGGACAGGGAGAGAGAGAGAGAGGGACAGGGAGAGAGAGAGACAGGGAGAGAGAGAGGGACAAGGAGAGAGTGAGAGAGGGACGGGGAGAGCGAGAGTGAGGGACAGGGAGAGAGAGAGAGAGGGACTGGGAGAGAGTGAGGGACAGAGAGAGAGTGAGGAACAGCGAGAGAGAGAGAGAAAAACAGGGAGAGAGCGAGAGAGGGACAGGGAGAGAGAGCGAGTGGGACTGGGAGAGAGAGAGAGGGACAGGGAGAGAGAGAGAGGGACAGAGAGAGAGAAAGAGAGGGACAGGGAGAGAGAGAGGGACAGGGAGAGAGAGAGGGAGAGTGAGAGAGGGACAGGGAGAGAGAAAGAGAGGGACAGGGAGAGAGAGAGAGAGGGACAGAGAGAGAGTGAGGGGGAGAGGGACAGAGAGAGAGACAGACAGAGAGAGAGAGGGACAGGGAGAGAGAGAGGGTCAGGGAGAGAGAAAGAGGGAGCGGGAGAGAGAGAGAGGGACAGAGAGAGAGAGGGACAGGGAGAGAGGGAGAGGGACAGGGAGAGAGAGAGAGGGACAGGGAGAGAGAGAGAGGGACAGGGAGAGAGAGAGAGGGACAGGGAGAGAGAGAGAGGGACAGGGAGAGAGAGAGAGAGTGGGACAGGGAAAGAGAGAGAGAGGGGGACAGGGAAAGAGAGAGAGAGGTACAGTGAGAGAGAGGGTCAGAGAGAGAGAGAAGGACAGTGAGAGAGAGGGACAGAGAGACAGAGAGGGATAGGGAGAGAGAGGGACAGGGAGAGAGAGAGGGACAGGGAGAGAGAGAGAAGGACAGGGAGAGAGAGAGGTAGAGAGGGACAGAGAGAGATAGAGAGACAGAGACAGAGAGAGAGAGGGACAGGGAGAGAGAGTGAGGCACAGTGAGAGAGAGAGAGACAGGGAGAGAGAGAGGGGGGTAGAGGGACAGAGAGAGAGAGAGAGAGACAGAGAGAGAGAGATGGACAGGGAGAGAGAGAGGGACAGGGAGAGAGAGAGAAGGACAGGGAGAGAGAGAGGTAGAGAGGGACAGAGAGAGATAGAGAGACAGAGACAGAGAGAGAGAGGGACAGGGAGAGAGAGTGAGGCACAGTGAGAGAGAGAGAGACAGGGCGAGAGAGAGGGGGGTAGAGGGACAGAGAGAGAGAGAGAGACAGAGAGAGAGAGGGAAAGGGAGAGAGAGTGAGGGACAGGGAGAGATGGGAGAGACAGGGAGAGAGAGTGAGAGGGGTTAAGGGACAGAGAGAGAGAGAGAGAGAGAGACAGAGAGAGAGGGAGGGACAGGGAGAGAGTGAGGGACAGCGAGAGAAAGAGTGAGGGACAGAGAGAGAGAGAGAGTGAGGGACAGTGAGAGAGAGGGACAGGGAGAGTAAGAGGGACAGGGAGAGAGAGAGGCACAGGGAGAGAGTGAGTGGGAGAGGGAGAGAGAGAGAGAGAGACAGGGAGAGAGAGGGACAGGAATAGAGAGGGAGAGACAGGGAGAGAGAGAGAGAGACAGGGAGTGAGAGGGACAGGGAGAGAGTGAGGGACAGGGAGATGGAGAGGGATATGGAGAGAGAGAGAGGGACAGGAAGAGAGAGGGACCGAGAGAGAGAGGGGCAGGGAGAGAGAGAGAGAGGGAGAGGGAGAGAGAGAGAGAGGGAGAGGGAGAGAGAGAGAGAGGGACAGGGGGAGAGAGAGAGAGAGAGAGAGTGAGGGACAGGGAGAGAGTGAGGGGGAGAGGGACAGAGAGAGCGAGAGAGCGACGGAGAGAGAGAGAGGTAGGGACAGGGAGAGAGAGAGGGAGAGAGAGCGACAGGGAGAGAGAGAGGGACAGGGAGAGAGAGAGAGAGGGAGAGAGAGGGACATGGAGAGAGAGAGGGACAGGGTGAGAGAGACGGGGACAGGGAGAGAGGGAGGGACAGGGGGAGAGAGAGAGAGCGAGAGGGACAGGGAGAGTGTGAGGGACAGGCAGAGAGAGAGAGGGACAGGGAGAGAGGGAGGGACAGGGAGAGAGAGTGGGACAGGGAGAGCGAGAGAGTGAGGGACAGGGAGAGAGAGAGAGCGACAGGGAGAGAGTGAGACGGACAGGGACAGAGTGAGGGACAGGAAGAGAGAGAGAGAGAGAGGGGGGAGAGAGAGGGACAGGGAGAGAGAGAGAGAGAGAGAGGGAGAGAGAGGGACATGGAGAGAGAGAGGGACAGGGAGAGAGAGAGGGACAGGGAGAGAGAGAGAGGGACAGGAAGAGAGAGGGACAGAGAGAGAGAGGGACAGGGAGAGAGAGAGAGAGGGACAGGGAGAGAGAGAGAGAGAGGGACAGGGAGAGAGTGAGGGGGAGAGGGACAGAGAGAGAGAGAGACACGGAGAGAGAGAGAGACAGGGAGTGAGAGGGACAGGGAGAGAGTGAGGGACAGGGAGAGGGAGAGGGATATGGAGAGAGAGAGAGAGGGACAGGAAGAGAGAGATTGACAGAGAGAGAGGGGGACAGGGAGAGAGAGAGAGAGGGACAGGGAGAGAGAGAGAGAGAGGGACAGGGAGAGAGTGAGGGGGAGAGGGACAGAGAGAGAGAGACACGGAGAGAGAGAGAGGGACAGGGGGAGAGAGAGAGAGGTAGGGACAGGGAGAGAGAGAGAGAGGGAGAGAGAGCGACAGGGAGAGAGAGGGGGACAGGGAGAGAGAGAGAGGGAGAGAGAGGGACATGGAGAGAGAGAGGGACAGGGAGAGAGAGAGAGAGAGAGAGAGAGCGAGAGGGACAGGGAGAGAGTGAGGGACAGGCAGAGAGAGAGAGAGGGACAGGGAGAGAGGGAGGGACAGGGAGAGAGGGAGGGACAGGGAGAGAGAGTGGGACAGGGAGAGCGAGAGAGTGAGGGACAGGGAGAGAGAGAGGGACAGGGAGAGAGTGAGACGGACAGGGCCAGAGTGAGGGACAGGGAGAGAGAGAGAGAGAGGGAGAGAGTGGGACAGTGAGAGAGAGAGGGACAGGGAGAGAGAGACAGGGACAGGGAGAGAGGGAGGGACAGGGAGAGAGAGAGAGAGAGGCAGAGAGAGAGAGAGTCAGGGAGGGAGAGAAGGTCAGAGAGAGATAGAGTGAGGGACAGGGAGAGAGAGAGGGACAGGGAGAGAGAGAGGGACAGGGAGAGTGGGTCAGCGAGACAGGGAGAGACAGGGAGAGAGTGAGGGACAGAGAGAGAGAGAGGGAGAGGGAGAGAGAGAGGGACAGGGAGAGAGGGAGAGAGTGAGAGAGGGAGAGAGAGCGAGAGGGGACAGGGTGAGAGAGAAGGATAGGGAGAGAGAGAGAGGGACAGGGAGAGAGAGAGAGACAGGGAGAGAGAGAGAGGGACATGGAGAGAGAGAGAGGGACAGGGAGAGAGAGAGAGGGACAGGGAGAGAGAGACTCAGAGAGAGAGAGAGACAGAGAGAGAGAGAGGGACAGAGAGAGAGAGGGACAGGGAGAGAGAGAGAGGGACAGAGAGAGAGAGGGACAGGGAGAGAGAGAGGGATAGAGAGAGAGAGAGAGAGTGATAGGGAGAGAGAGAGACACAGAGAGAGGGACAGGGAGAGAGAGAGGGACAGAGAGAGAGAGGGACAGGGAGAGAGAGAGACAGGGAGAGAGAGAGGGACAGAGAGAGAGAGGGGAAAAGGAGAGAGAGAGACAGGGAGAGAGAGAGGGACAAGGAGAGAGTGAGAGAGGGACAGGGAGAGAGAGAGAGAGGGACTGGGAGAGAGTGAGGGACAGAGAGAGAGTGAGGGACAGAGTGAGAGAGAGAAACAGGGAGAGAGAGAGGTACAGGGAGAGAGCGAGAGAGGGACAGGGAGAGAGAGCGAGTGGGACTGGGAGAGAGAGAGAGGGACAGGGAGAGAGAGAGAGGGACAGGGAGAGAGAGAGAGGGACAGGGAGAGAGAGAGAGGGACAGGGAGAGAGAGAGAGAGGGGGACAGGGAAAGAGAGAGAGAGGGGGACAGGGAAAGAGAGAGAGAGGTACAGTGAGAGAGAGGGTCAGAGAGAGAGAGAAGGACAGTGAGAGAGAGAGAGAGGGACAGAGAGTCAGAGACGGATAGGGAGAGAGAGGGACAGGGAGAGAGAGAGGGACAGGGAGAGAGAGAGAAGGACAGGGAGAGAGAGAGGTAGAGAGGGACAGAGAGAGATAGAGAGACAGAGACAGAGAGAGAGAGGGACAGGGAGAGAGAGTGAGGCATAGTGAGAGAGAGAGAGACAGGGAGAGAGAGAGGGGGGTAGAGGGACAGAGAGAGAGAGAGAGAGACAGAGAGAGAGAGAGAGGGACATGGAGAGAGAGAGAGGGACAGGGAGAGAGAGAGAGGGACAGGGAGAGAGGGAGGGACAGAGAGAGAGAGACTCAGAGAGAGAGAGAGACAGAGAGAGAGAGAGGGACAGAGAGAGAGAGGGACAGGGAGAGAGAGAGAGGGACAGAGAGAGAGAGAGGGACAGGGAGAGAGAGAGGGATAGAGAGAGAGAGAGAGAGTGATAGGGAGAGAGAGAGACACAGAGAGAGGGACAGGGAGAGAGAGAGGGACAGAGAGAGAGAGGGACAGGGAGAGAGAGAGACAGGGAGAGAGAGAGGGACAGAGAGAGAGAGAGAGAGACAGGGAGTGAGAGGGACAGGGAGAGGGTGAGGGACAGGGAGATGGAGAGGGATATGGAGAGAGAGAGAGGGACAGGAAGAGAGAGGGACAGAGAGAGATAGGGGCAGGGAGAGAGAGAGAGACGGAGAGGGAGAGAGAGAGCGAGAGAGCGTCGGAGAGAGAGAGAGGTAGGGACAGGGAGAGAGAGAGAGGGAGAGAGAGCGACAGGGAGAGAGAGAGGGACAGGGAGAGAGAGAGAGAGAGAGAGGGACATGGAGAGAGAGAGGGACAGGGTGAGAGAGACGGGGACAGGGAGAGAGGGATGGACAGGGGGAGAGAGAGAGAGAGAGCGAGCGAGAGGGACAGGGAGAGTGTAAGGGACAGGCAGAGAGAGAGAGGGACAGGGAGAGAGGGAGGGACAGGGAGAGAGAGTGGGACAGGGAGAGCGAGAGAGTGAGGGACAGGGAGAGAGAGAGGGACAGGGATAGAGTGAGACGGACAGGGACAGAGTGAGGGACAGGAAGAGAGAGAGAGAGAGAGGGGGAGAGAGAGGGACAGGGAGAGAGAGAGGGACAGGGAGAGAGAGAGGGACAGGGAGAGAGAGAGAGGGACAGGAAGACAGAGGGACAGAGAGAGAGAGGGACAGGGAGAGAGAGAGAGAGGGACAGGGAGAGAGAGAGAGAGGGACAGGGAGAGAGTGAGGGGGAGAGGGACAGAGAGAGAGAGAGACACGGAGAGAGAGAGAGACAGGGAGTGAGAGGGACAGGGAGAGAGTGAGGGACAGGGAGAGGGAGAGGGATATGGAGAGAGAGAGAGGGACAGGAAGAGAGAGGGACAGAGAGAGAGGGGGACAGGGAGAGAGAGGGAGAGGGACAGGGAGAGAGAGAGAGAGAGGGACAGGGAGAGAGTGAGGGGGAGAGGGACAGAGAGAGAGAGACACGGAGAGAGAGAGAGGGACAGGGGGAGAGAGAGAGAGGTAGGGACAGGGAGAGAGAGAGAGAGGGAGAGAGAGCGACAGGGAGAGAGAGAGCGACAGGGAGAGAGAGAGAGGGAGAGAGAGGGACATGGAGAGAGAGAGGGACAGGGAGAGAGAGAGAGAGAGCGAGAGGGACAGGGAGAGAGTGAGGGACAGGCAGAGAGAGAGAGAGGGACAGGGAGAGAGGGAGGGACAGGGAGAGAGGGAGGGACAGGGAGAGAAAGTGGGACAGGGAGAGCGAGAGAGTGAGGGGACAGGGAGAGAGAGAGGGACAGGGAGAGAGTGAGACGGACAGGGCAAGAGTGAGGGACAGGGAGAGAGAGAGAGAGAGAGGGAGAGAGTGGGACAGTGAGAGAGAGAGGGACAGGGAGAGAGAGACAGGGACAGGGAGAGAGGGATGGACAGGGAGAGAGAGAGAGAGAGAGAGAGAGAGGCAGATAGAGAGAGAGTCAGGGAGGGAGAGAGGGTCAGAGAGAGATAGAGTGAGGGACAGGGAGAGAGAGAGGGACAGGGAGAGAGAGAGGGACAGGGAGAGAAAGAGGGACATGGAGAGTGGGTCAGGGAGACAGGGAGAGACAGGGAGAGAGTGAGGGACAGAGAGAGAGAGAGGGAGAGGGAGAGAGAGAGGGACAGGGAGAGAGAGAGAGAGTGAGAGAGGGAGAGAGAGAGAGAGGGGACAGGGAGAGAGAGAAGGATAGGGAGAGAGAGAGAGGGACAGGGAGAGAGAGAGAGACAGGGAGAGAGAGAGAGGGACATGGGGAGAGAGAGAGGGACAGGGAGAGAGAGAGAGGGACAGGGAGAGAGGGAGGGACAGAGAGAGAGAGACTCAGGGAGAGAGAGAGACAGAGAGAGAGAGAGAGGGACAGAGAGAGAGAGAGGGACAGGGAGAGAGAGAGGGACAGAGAGAGAGAGAGAGAGAGTGACAGGGAGAGAGAGAGACACAGAGAGAGGGACAGGGAGAGAGAGAGGGACAGAGAGAGAGAGGGACAGGGAGAGAGAGAGACAGGGAGAGAGAGAGGGACAGAGAGAGAGAGAGGGACAGGGAGAGAGAGAGACAGGGAGAGAGAGAGGGACAAGGAGAGAGTGAGAGAGGGACAGGGAGAGAGAGAGAGTGAGGGACAGGGAGAGAGAGAGAGAGGGACTGGGAGAGAGTGAGGGACAGAGAGAGAGTGAGGGACAGAGTGAGAGAGAGAAACAGGGCGAGAGAGAGGTACAGGGAGAGAGCGAGAGAGGGACAGGGAGAGAGAGCGAGTGGGACTGGGAGAGAGAGAGAGGGACAGGGAGAGAGAGAGAGGGACAGGGAGAGAGAGAGAGGGACAGGGAGAGAGAGAGAGGGACAGGGAAAGAGAGAGAGGGGGACAGGGAAAGAGAGAGAGAGGTACAGTGAGAGAGAGGGTCAGAGAGAGAGAGAAGGACAGTGAGAGAGAGAGAGAGAGGGACAGACAGACAGGGAGGGATAGGGAGAGAGAGGGACAGGGAGAGAGAGAGGGACAGGGAGAGAGAGAGAAGGACAGGGAGAGAGAGAGGTAGAGAGGGACAGAGAGAGATAGAGAGACAGAGAGAGAGAGAGAGAGGGACAGGGAGAGAGAGTGAGGCACAGTGAGAGAGAGAGAGACAGGGAGAGAGAGAGGGGGGTAGAGGGACAGAGAGAGAGAGAGAGAGACAGAGAGAGAGAGAGGGATAGGGAGAGAGAGGGACAGGGAGAGAGAGAGAGGGAGCGGGAGAGGGAGAGACGGACAGGGAGAGAGAGATGGACAGGGAGAGAGAGAGGGACAGGGAGAGAGAGAGGGACAGGGAGAGAGAGAGAAGGACAGGGAGAGAGAGTGATAGAGAGGGACAGAGAGAGAGGGAGGGACAGGGAGAGAGAGTGGGACAGGGAGAGCGAGAGAGTGAGGGACAGGGAGAGAGAGGGACAGGGAGAGAGTGAGACGGACAGGGACAGAGTGAGGGACAGGGAGAGAGAGAGAGAGAGAGAGAGAGAGAGGGGGAGAGAGAGGGACAGGGAGAGAGAGAGAGAGAGAGAGGGAGAGAGAGGGACAGGGAGAGAGAGAGGGACAGGGAGAGAGAGAGAGGGACCGGAAGAGAGAGGGACAGAGAGAGAGAGAGGGACAGGAGAGAGAGAGAGAGGGACAGGGAGAGAGTGAGGGGGAGAGGGACAGAGAGAGAGAGAGAGAGAGACACGGAGAGAGAGAGAGACAGGGAGTGAGAGGGACAGTGAGAGAGTGAGGGACAGGGAGAGGGAGAGGGATATGGAGAGAGAGAGAGGGACAGGAAGAGAGAGGGACAGAGAGAGAGGGGGACAGGGAGAGAGAGAGAGAGGGGACAGGGAGAGAGAGAGAGAGGGACAGGGAGAGAGTGAGGGGGAGAGGGACAGAGAGAGAGAGACACGGAGAGAGAGAGAGGGACAGGGGAGAGAGAGAGAGGTAGGGACAGGGAGAGAGAGAGAGAGGGGGAGAGAGAGCGACAGGGAGAGAGAGAGGGACAGGGAGAGAGAGAGAGGTAGAGAGAGGGACATGGAGAGAGAGAGGGACAGGGAGAGAGAGAGAGAGAGAGCGAGAGGGACAGGGAGAGAGTGAGGGACAGGCAGAGAGAGAGAGAGGGACAGGGAGAGAGGGAGGGGACAGGGAGAGAGAGTGGGACAGGGAGAGCGAGAGAGTGAGGGACAGGGAGAGAGAGAGGGACAGGGAGAGAGTGAGACGGACAGGGCCAGAGTGAGGGACAGGGAGAGAGAGAGAGAGAGGGAGAGAGTGGGACAGTGAGAGAGAGAGGGACAGGGAGAGAGGGAGGGACAGGGAGAGAGAGAGAGAGAGAGAGAGAGAGAGAGAAAGTGAGGGACAGGGAGATAGAGAGGGACAGGGAGAGGGAGAGTGACAGAGCGAGAGAGAGACAGGGAGAGGGAGAGGGACAGGGAGAGAGAGAGAGAGAGAGAGAGAGAGAGAGAGAGGCAGAGAGAGAGAGAGTCAGGGAGGGAGAGAGGGACAGAGAGAGATAGAGTGAGGGACAGGGAGAGAGAGAGGGACAGGGAGAGAGAGAGGGACAGGGAGAGAGAGAGGGGACAGGTAGAGTGGGTCAGGGAGACAGGGACAGACAGGGAGAGAGTGAGGGACAGAGTGAGAGAGAGGGAGAGGGAGAGAGAGAGGGACAGGGAGAGAGAGAGAGAAAGTGAGAGAGGGAGAGATAGAGAGAGAGGGACAGGGAGAGAGAGAGATGGACAGGGAGAGAGAGAGGGACAGGGAGAGAGAGAGGGACATGGAGAGAGAGATAGGGAGAGAGTGAGGGACAGGTAGAGAGAGAGGGACAGGGAGATAGTGAGGGAAAGGTAGAGAGAGTGAGACAGGGAGAGGGAGAGGGACAGGGAGAGGGACAGGGAGAGTGAGGGAGAGACAGGGAGAGAGAGGGACAGGAAGAGAGAGAGACAGGGAGAGAGAGAGAGAGAGGGAGAGAGAGAAAGACAGAGAGAGAGAGAGCGACAGGGAGAGAGAGAGGGACAGAGACAGAGGGACAGGGAGAGAGAGGGACAGAGAGAGAGAGAGGGACAGAGACAGAGCGACAGGGAGAGAGAGAGAGGGACAGGGAGAGAGAGAGACAGGGAGAGAGTGAGGGACAGGTAGAGAGAGAGGGACAGGGAGATAGTGAGGGAAAGGGAGAGAGAGTGAGACAGGGAGAGGGAGAGGGACAGGGAGAGTGAGGGAGAGACAGGGAGAGAGAGGGACAGGAAGAGAGAGAGAGACAGGGAGAGAGAGAGAGAGACAGACAGGG
>NW_027311045.1:20000-35000 GCF_047496795.1 Chiloscyllium punctatum | reverse complement strand
CACTTAGAATTTTTTCGAGTTGGTATAAATCAGTAACCACTGACACTTAGAATATTTTCGGGTTGGTATAAATCAGTAACCACCGACACTTAGAATATTTTCGGGTTGGTACAAATCAGTAACCACTGACACTTAGAATATTTTCGAGTTGGTATAAATCAGTAACCACTGACACTTAGAATTTTTTCGAGTTGGTATAAATCAGTAACCACTGACACTTAGAATATTTTCGGGTTGGTATAAATCAGTAACCACCGACACTTAGAATATTTTCGGGTTGGTATAAATCAGTAACCACTGACACTTAGAATTTTTTCGGGTCGGTACAAATCAGTAACCACTGACACTTAGAATATTTTCGGGTTGGTATAAATCAGTAACCACCGACACTTAGAATATTTTCGAGTTGGTATAAATCAGTAACCACTGACACTTAGAATTTTTTCGAGTTGGTATAAATCAGTAACCACTGACACTTAGAATATTTTCGGGTTGGTATAAATCAGTAACCACCGACACTTAGAATATTTTCGAGTTGGTATAAATCAGTAACCACTGACACTTAGAATTTTTTCGAGTTGGTATAAATCAGTAACCACTGACACTTAGAATATTTTCGACTTGGTATAAATCAGTAACCACTGACACTTAGAATATTTTCGGGTTGGTATAAATCAGTAACCACCGACACTTAGAATATTTTCGAGTTGGTATAAATCAGTAACCACTGACACTTAGAATATTTTCGGGTTGGTATAAATCAGTAACCACCGACACTTAGAATATTTTCGGGTTGGTACAAATCAGTAACCACTGACACTTAGAATATTTTCGAGTTGGTATAAATCAGTAACCACTGACACTTAGAATTTTTTCGAGTTGGTATAAATCAGTAACCACTGACACTTAGAATATTTTCGGGTTGGTATAAATCAGTAACCACCGACACTTAGAATATTTTCGGGTTGGTATAAATCAGTAACCACTGACACTTAGAATTTTTTCGGGTCGGTACAAATCAGTAACCACTGACACTTAGAATATTTTCGGGTTGGTATAAATCAGTAACCACCGACACTTAGAATATTTTCGAGTTGGTATAAATCAGTAACCACTGACACTTAGAATTTTTTCGAGTTGGTATAAATCAGTAACCACTGACACTTAGAATATTTTCGGGTTGGTATAAATCAGTAACCACCGACACTTAGAATATTTTCGAGTTGGTATAAATCAGTAACCACTGACACTTAGAATTTTTTCGAGTTGGTATAAATCAGTAACCACTGACACTTAGAATATTTTCGGGTTGGTATAAATCAGTAACCACCGACACTTAGAATATTTTCGAGTTGGTATAAATCAGTAACCACCGACACTTAGAATTTTTTCGAGTTGGTATAAATCAGTAACCACTGACACTTAGAATTTTTTCGGGTTGGTATAAATCAGTAACCACCGACACTTAGAATATTTTCGAGTTGGTATAAATCAGTAACCACTGACACTTAGAATTTTTTCGGGTCGGTATAAATCAGTAACCACTGACACTTAGAATTTTTTCGAGTTGGTATAAATCAGTAACCACTGACACTTAGAATATTTTCGGGTTGGTATAAATCAGTAACCACTGACACTTAGAATTTTTTCGACTTGGTATAAATCAGTAACCACTGACACTTAGAATTTTTTCGGGTTGGTATAAATCAGTAACCACTGACACTTAGAATATTTTCGGGTCGGTACAAATCAGTAACCACTGACACTTAGAATATTTTCGGGTTGGTATAAATCAGTAACCACTGACACTTAGAATTTTTTCGAGTTGGTATAAATCAGTAACCACTGACACTTAGAATTTTTTCGGGTTGGTATAAATCAGTAACCACCGACACTTAGAATATTTTCGGGTTGGTATAAATCAGTAACCACCGACACTTAGAATTTTTTCGGCTCAGTAGAAATCAGTAACCAAGCGCATTTTTGAATTGGTTACTGATTTCTCCGTTCGAGTTGCGGCTGCGGTTGGCTTCAAATAGTGGTGGGGGCTTAATTATCGCCGAGGGGAGCATGTCCCGGTGGTGTGGCCGAGGATGGAGTGCCTTTTGAAGGGGGTGTTTCTGAATTTGGACCCTTTTTGAGTTGCATGGCCGGATGGGTGTGGTTTTGAAGGGTGTGTCTGTCTGGAGTGGCACCGGCGTTGGTGTGAGGCTGAGGGTGGGCGTTCGGTTCCTGGTTAGGGATAGGGAAAGGGTGAGACTTAGCTTTAGTGCTCGTGCCCCCGATTTTGGTAATGTTTGACGTCAATTTTCCAAGGAGGCGAATGCAAGGCTTCAGAGGGACTTTGAGTGTTCGGGGGCGGGGTAGCTCAGCCGGATTTGCCCCGGCGGTTCTGCGGACGGTGTTGACTTCGAGGGCGGACCGGCCCCCGTGTTCAGTCCGAATATCGTGCATTGTTAACGGCGGGAAGTGTTCCAAAAGGGAATGGGATTGAATGTGACTGCTGAAGCCGACTTTGAGACCTGTAACGCGGGTAGCTCAGCCGGATTTGACCCGGCGGTTCTGGCGACGGTCTCGCCTTCGAGGGGGGAGCGCCCCGCGTGTTCAGGCCGAATTTTGTGCATTTCCATCGGCGGGAAGAGGTCCAAACGGGAATGGGATTGAATGTGACTGCTGAAGCCGACATTGAGACCTCTAACGCGGGTAGCTCGGCAGGATTTGACCCGGCGGTTCTGCCGAAGGTCTCACCTTCGAGGGGGGAGCGTCCCGCGTGTTCAGGCCGAATATCGTGCATTGTTAACGGCGGGAAGTGTTCCAAAAGGGAATGGGATTGAATGTGACTGCTGAAGCCGACATTGAGACCTCTAACGCGGGTAGCTCGGCCGGATTTGACCCGGCGGTTCTGGCGACGGTCTCGCCTTCGAGGGGGGAGCGTCCCGCGTGTTCAGGCCGAATTTTGTGCATTTCCATCGGCGGGAAGAGGTCCAAACGGGAATGGGATTGAATGTGACTGCTGAAGCCGACATTGAGACCTCTAACGCGGGTAGCTCGGCCGGATTTGACCCGGCGGTTCTGCCGAAGGTCTCACCTTCGAGGGGGGAGCCTCCCGCGTGTTCAGGCCGAATTTTGTGCATTTCCATCGGCGGGAAGAGGTCCAAACGGGAATGGGATTGAATGTGACTGCTGAAGCCGACATTGAGACCTCTAACGCGGGTAGCTCGGCCGGATTTGACCCGGCGGTTCTGCCGAAGGTCTCACCTTCGAGGGGGGAGCGCCCACCGTGTACAGGCCGATTTTCATGCATTTCCAACCGTGGGAAGGGGTCCGAAAGGGGATGGGGGTGAACGTGACTGCTCAACCCGACTTTGAGACCTGTAACGCGGGTAGCTCAGCCGGATTTGACCCGGCGGTTCTGGCGACGGTCTCGCCTTCGAGGGGGGAGCGTCCCGCGTGTTCAGGCCGAATTTTGTGCATTTCCATCGGCGGGAAGAGGTCCAAACGGGAATGGGATTGAATGTGACTGCTGAAGCCGACATTGAGACCTCTAACGCGGGTAGCTCGGCAGGATTTGACCCGGCGGTTCTGCCGAAGGTCTCACCTTCGAGGGGGGAGCGCCCACCGTGTACAGGCCGATTTTCATGCATTTCCAACCGTGGGAAGGGGGCCGAAAGGGGATGGGGGTGAATGTGACTGCTCAACCCGACTTTGAGGCATCTAACCCGGGTAGCTCAGCCGGGTTTGACCCGGCGGTTCTGCCGACGGCCTCGCCTTCGAGGGGGGAGCGTCCCCCGTGTACAGGCCGATTTTCATGCATTTCGAACCGTGGGAAGTGGCCCAAAAGGGGATGGGAGTGAATGTGACTGCTCAACCCGACTTTGGCGCTTCCGAGCCGGGTAGCTCAGCCGGGTTTGACCCGGCGGTTCTGCCGACGGTCTCGTCTTCGAGGCGGGTGCCTCCCCCGTGTACAGGCCGATTTTCATGCATTTCGTACCGTGGGAAGTGGTCCAAAAGGGAATGGGGGTGGACGTGACTGCTCATACCGACATCGAGACTTGTAAGCCGTGTAGCTCGGCCGGGTTTGATCCGGCGGGTCTGCCGACGGTCTCGTCTTCGAGAGGGGGGCCTCCCCCGTGTACAGGCCGATTTTCGTGCATTTCCAACGGTGGGAAGAGGTTCAAAAGGGGATGGGGGTGAATGTGACTGCTCAACCCGACTCTGAGGCTTCTAACCCGGGTAGCCCGGCCGGGTTTGACCCGGCGGTTCTGCCGTCGGTCTCGCCTTCGAGGGCGGAGCCTCCCCCGTGTACAGGCCGATTTTCGTGCATTTCAAACCGTGGGAAGCGGTCCAAAAGGGGATGGGAGTGAATGTGACTGCTCATACCGACCTTGGCGCTTCCGACCCGGGTAGCTCAGCCGGGTTTGACCCGGCGGTTCTGCCGACGGTCTCGTCTTCGAGGCGGGTGCCTCCCCCGTGTACAGGCCGATTTTCATGCATTTCGTACCGTGGGAAGTGGTCCAAAAGGGAATGGGGGTGAATGTGACTGCTCAACCCGACTCTGAGGCTTCTAACCCGGGTAGCTCGGCCGGGTTTGACCCGGCGGTTCTGCCGTCGGTCTCGCCTTCGAGAGGGGCGCCTCCCCCGTGTACAGGCCGATTTTCGTGCATTTCCAACGGTGGGAAGAGGTTCAAAAGGGGATGGGGGTGAATGTGACTGCTCAACCCGACTCTGAGGCTTCTAACCCGGGTAGCCCGGCCGGGTTTGACCCGGCGGTTCTGCCGTCGGTCTCGCCTTCGAGGGCGGAGCCTCCCCCGTGTACAGGCCGATTTTCGTGCATTTCAAACCGTGGGAAGCGGTCCAAAAGGGGATGGGAGTGAATGTGACTGCTCATACCGACCTTGGCGCTTCCGACCCGGGTAGCTCAGCCGGGTTTGACCCGGCGGTTCTGCCGACGGTCTCGCCTTCGAGGGGGGAGCGTCCCCCGTGTTCAGGCCGAATTTTGTGCATTTCGAACCGTGGGAAGTTGCCCAAAAGTCGATGGGAGTGAATGTGACTGCTCAACCCGACTTTGGCGCTTCCGAGCCGGGTAGCTCAGCCGGGTTTGACCCGGCGGTTCTGCCGACGGTCTCGTCTTCGAGGCGGGTGCCTCCCCCGTGTACAGGCCGATTTTCATGCATTTCGTACCGTGGGAAGTGGTCCAAAAGGGAATAGGGGTGGACGTGACTGCTCATACCGACATTGAGACTTGTAAGCCGTGTAGCTCGGCCGGGTTTGATCCGGCGGGTCTGCCGACGGTCTCGTCTTCGAGGCGGGTGCCTCCCCCGTGTACAGGCCGATTTTCGTGCATTTCGAACCGTGGGAAGTGGTCCAAAAGGGGATGGGGGTGGACGTGACTGCTCAACCCGACTTTGAGGCTTCTAACCCGGGTAGCTCGGCCGGGTTTGACCCGTCGATTCTGCCGATGGTCTCGTTTTGGAGGGGGGAGCCTCCCCCGTGTTCAGTCCGATTTTCGTGCATTTCGAACCGTGGGAAGTGGCCCAAAAGGGGATGGGAGTGAATGTGACTGCTCATACCGACTTTGGCGCTTCCGAGCCTGGTAGCTCAGCCGGGTTTGATCCGGCGGTTCTGCCGACGGTCTCGTCTTCGAGGCGGCTCCCTCCCCCGTGTACAGGCCGATTTTCATGCATTTGCAACGGTGGGAAGTTGCCCAAAAGGGGATGGGAGTGAATGTGACTGCTCAACCCGACTTTGGCGCTTCCGAGCCTGGTAGCTCAGCCGGGTTTGAACCGGCGGTTCTGCCGACGGTCTCGTCTTCGAGGCGGCTCCCTCCCCCGTGTACAGGCCGATTTTCGTGCATTTCGAACCGTGGGAAGTGGTCCAAAAGGGAATGGGGGTGGACGTGACTGCTCAACCCGACTCTGAGGCTTCTAACCCGGGTAGCTCGGCCGGGTTTGATCCGGCGGTTCTGCCGACGGTCTCGTCTTCGAGGCCGGTGCCTCCCCCGTGTACAGGCCGATTTTCGTGCATTTCCAACGGTGGGAAGTGGTCCAAAAGGGAATGGGGGTGGACGTGTCTGCTCATACCGACTTTGAGACTTGTAAGCCGGGTAGCTCAGCCGGGTTTGTTCCGGCGGTTCTGCCGACGGTCTCGTCATCGAGGGGGGAGCCTCCCCCGTGTCCAGGCCGATTTTCATGCATTTCCAACCGTGGGAAGTGGTCCAAAAGGGAATGGGGGTGAATGTGACTGCTCATACCGACTTTGAGACTTTTAAGCCGGGTAGCTCAGCCGGGTTTGACCCGGCGGTTCTGCCGACGGTCTCGCCTTCGAGGGGGGAGCGTCCCCCGTGTTCAGGCCGAATTTTGTGCATTTCGAACCGTGGGAAGTTGCCCAAAAGTCGATGGGAGTGAATGTGACTGCTCAACCCGACTTTGAGACTTGTAAGCCGGGTAGCTCAGCCGGGTTTGACCCGGCGGTTCTGCCGACGGTCTCGTCTTCGAGGCGGGTGCCTCCCCCGTGTACAGGCCGATTTTCATGCATTTCGTACCGTGGGAAGCGGTCCAAAAGGGGATGGGAGTGAACGTGACTGCTCATACCGACTTTGGCGCTTCCGAGCCGGGTAGCTCAGCCGGGTTTGACCCGGCGGGTCTGCCGACGGTCTCGCCTTCGAGGGGGGAGCGTCCCCCGTGTTCAGGCCGAATCTTGTGCATTTCGAACCGTGGGAAGTTGCCCAAAAGTCGATGGGAGTGAATGTGACTGCTCAACCCGACTTTGAGACTTGTAAGCCGGGTAGCTCAGCCGGGTTTGACCCGGCGGTTCTGCCGACGGTCTCGTCTTCGAGGCCGGTGCCTCCCCCGTGTACAGGCCGATTTTCGTGCATTTCCAACGGTGGGAAGTGGTCCAAAAGGGAATGGGGGTGGACGTGTCTGCTCATACCGACTTTGAGACTTGTAAGCCGGGTAGCTCAGCCGGGTTTGTTCCGGCGGTTCTGCCGACGGTCTCGTCATCGAGGGGGGAGCCTCCCCCGTGTCCAGGCCGATTTTCATGCATTTCCAACCGTGGGAAGTGGTCCAAAAGGGAATGGGGGTGAATGTGACTGCTCATACCGACTTTGAGACTTTTAAGCCGGGTAGCTCGGCCGGGTTTGACCCGGCGGTTCTGCCGACGGTCTCGTCTTCGAGGCGGGTGCCTCCCCCGTGTACAGGCCGATTTTCGTGCATTTCGAACCGTGGGAAGTGGTCTAAAAGTCGATGGGAGTGAACGTGACTGCTCAACCCGACTTTGAGACTTGTAAGCCGGGTAGCTCAGCCAGGTTTGACCCGGCGGTTCTGCCGACGGTCTCGCCTTCGAGGGCGGACCCTCCCCCGTGTACAGGCCGGTTTTCGTGCATTTCGAACCGTGGGAAGTGATCCAAAAGGGAATGGGGGTGAACGTGACTGCCCAACCCGGCTTTGAGACTTGTAAGCCGGGTAGCTCAGCCGGGTTGGACCCGGCGGTTCTGCCGACGGTCTCGACTTCGAGGCGGGTGCCTCCCCCGTGTACAGGCCGATTTTCATGCATTTGCAACGGTGGGAAGTTGCCCAAAAGTCGATGGGAGTGAATGTGACTGCTCAACCCGACTTCGAGACTTGTAAGCCGGGTAGCTCAGCCGGGTTTGACCCGGCGGTTCTGCCGACGGTCTCGCCTTCGAGGGGGGAGCCTCCCCCGTGTACAGGCCGATTTTCGTGCATTTCCAACGGTGGGAACAGGTTCAAAAGGGGATGGGAGTGATTGTGACTGCTCAACCCGACTCTAGGGCTTCTAACCCGGGTAGCCCGGCCGGGTTTGACCCGGCGGTTCTGCCGACGGTCTCGTCTTCGAGGCGGGTGCCTCCCCCGTATACAGGCCGATTTTCATGCATTTCGAACCGTGGGAAGTGGTCCAAAAGGGAATGGGGGTGGACGTGTCTGCTCATACCGACTTTGAGACTTGTAAGCCGGGTAGCTCAGCCGGGTTTGATCCGGCGGTTCTGCCGACGGTCTCGCCTTCGAGGGGGGAGCCTCCCCCGTGTTCAGTCCGATTTCCATGCATTTCCAACCGTGGGAAGTTGCCCAAAAGGGGATGGGAGTGAATGTGACTGCTCAACCCGACTTTGGCGCTTCCGAGCCGGGTAGCTCAGCCGGGTTTGACCCGGCGGTTCTGCCGACGGTCTCGTCTTCGAGGCGGGTGCCTCCCCCGTATACAGGCCGATTTTCATGCATTTCGAACCGTGGGAAGTGGTCCAAAAGGGAATGGGGGTGGACGTGTCTGCTCATACCGACTTTGAGACTTGTAAGCCGGGTAGCTCAGCCGGGTTTGATCCGGCGGTTCTGCCGACGGTCTCGCCTTCGAGGGGGGAGCCTCCCCCGTGTTCAGTCCGATTTCCATGCATTTCCAACCGTGGGAAGTTGCCCAAAAGGGGATGGGAGTGAATGTGACTGCTCAACCCGACTTTGGCGCTTCCGAGCCGGGTAGCTCAGCCGGGTTTGACCCGGCGGTTCTGCCGACGGTCTCGTCTTCGAGGCGGGTGCCTCCCCCGTGTACAGGCCGATTTTCATGCATTTGGAACCGTGGGAAGTGGTCCAAAAGGGAATGGGGGTGGACGTGACTGCTCATACCGACTTTGAGACTTGTAAGCCGGGTAGCTCAGCCGGGTTTGACCCGGCGGTTCTGCCGACGGTCTCGCCTTCGAGGGGGGAGCCTCCCCCGTGTTCAGTCCGATTTTCGTGCATTTCCCACGGTGGGAAATGGTATCTTTCATTACGGGGACAAGGGTCTGAAGCGGTGAAGTCAGTAACCGGCATAGTTAAGGAAAGGGTTCGAATTTTCTCAACAGTACGAAAAAAGTGAGCAGGGAAGCTAGAGAAGGTGTCAGTGAGTCCCAAACGAGTGAACCGCAAAACTTAGGGAAATGCCCGAAAGCGTTTTAAAGGGTGAAATCGGGAACGAGGAAATGATCGGAAAGTGCCTGAAAGTGCTAAATGAGTAAACAGAAAAACGAAGAAAAATGTTTGAAAAGAAGAAGTGAGTAACCAGGAAAACTTAGAAAAATGTTCAAAACGAAGAAATCAGTAACCAGGAAAACTTAGAAAAATGATCAAAAAGAAGAAATGAGTAACCAGGAAAACTTAGAAAAATGTTTAAAAAGAAGAAATCAGTAACCAGGAAAACTTAGGAAAATGTTTAAAAAGAAGAAATCAGTAACCAGAAAAACTGCGAAAAATGTTTAAAAAGAAGAAATGAGTAACCAGAAAAACTTAGAAAAATGTTTAAAAAGAAGAAATCAGTAACCAGGAAAACTTAGAAAAATGTTTAAAAAGAAGAAATCAGTAACCAGGAAAACTTAGAAAAATGTTATAAAAGAAGAAGTGAGTAACCAGAAAAACTTAGAAAAATGTTTAAAAAGAAGAAATCAGTAACCAGAAAAACTGCGAAAAATGTTTAAAAAGAAGAAATCAGTAACCAGACAAACTGCGAAAAATGTTTAAAAAGAAGAAATCAGTAACCAGGAAAACTTAGAAAAATGTTTAAAAAGAAGAAGTGAGTAACCAGAAAAACTTAGAAAAATGTTTAAAAAGAAGAAATCAGTAACCAGAAAAACTTAGAAAAATGTTTAAAAAGAAGAAATCAGTAACCAGAAAAACTGCGAAAAATGTTTAAAAAGAAGAAATCAGTAACCAGAAAAACTTAGAAAAATGTTTAAAAAGAAGAAGTGAGTAACCAGAAAAACTTAGAAAAATGTTTAAAAAGAAGAAATCAGTAACCAGAAAAACGGCGAAAAATGTTTAAAAAGAAGAAATCAGTAACCAGACAAACTGCGAAAAATGTTTAAAAAGAAGAAATCAGTAACCAGAAAAACTTAGAAAAATGTTTAAAAAGAAGAAATCAGTAACCAGAAAAACTTAGAAAAATGTTTCAAAAGAAGAAGTGAGTAACCAGAAAAACTTAGAAAAATGTTTAAAAAGAAGAAGTGAGTAACCAGAAAAACTTAGAAAAATGTTTAAAAAGAAGAAATCAGTAACCAGAAAAACTTAGAAAAATGTTTAAAAAGAAGAAATCAGTAACCAGAAAAACTGCGAAAAATGTTTAAAAAGAAGAAATCAGTAACCAGACAAACTGCGAAAAATGTTTAAAAAGAAGAAATCAGTAACCAGGAAAACTTAGAAAAATGTTTAAAAAGAAGAAGTCAGTAACCAGAAAAACTTAGAAAAATGTTTAAAAAGAAGAAATCAGTAACCAGAAAAACTTAGAAAAATGTTTAAAAAGAAGAAATCAGTAACCAGAAAAACTGCGAAAAATGTTTAAAAAGAAGAAATCAGTAACCAGAAAAACTTAGAAAAATGTTTAAAAAGAAGAAGTGAGTAACCAGAAAAACTTAGAAAAATGTTTAAAAAGAAGAAATCAGTAACCAGAAAAACGGCGAAAAATGTTTAAAAAGAAGAAATCAGTAACCAGAAAAACTTAGAAAAATGTTTCAAAAGAAGAAGTGAGTAACCAGAAAAACTTAGAAAAATGTTTAAAAAGAAGAAGTGAGTAACCAGAAAAACTTAGAAAAATGTTTAAAAAGAAGAAATCAGTAACCAGAAAAACTTAGAAAAATGTTTAAAAAGAAGAAATCAGTAACCAGAAAAACTGCGAAAAATGTTTAAAAAGAAGAAATCAGTAACCAGACAAACTGCGAAAAATGTTTAAAAAGAAGAAATCAGTAACCAGGAAAACTTAGAAAAATGTTTAAAAAGAAGAAGTGAGTAACCAGAAAAACTTAGAAAAATGTTTAAAAAGAAGAAATCAGTAACCAGAAAAACTTAGAAAAATGTTTAAAAAGAAGAAATCAGTAACCAGAAAAACTGCGAAAAATGTTTAAAAAGAAGAAATCAGTAACCAGAAAAACTTAGAAAAATGTTTAAAAAGAAGAAGTGAGTAACCAGAAAAACTTAGAAAAATGTTTAAAAAGAAGAAATCAGTAACCAGAAAAACGGCGAAAAATGTTTAAAAAGAAGAAATCAGTAACCAGACAAACTGCGAAAAATGTTTAAAAAGAAGAAATCAGTAACCAGAAAAACTTAGAAAAATGTTTCAAAAGAAGAAGTGAGTAACCAGAAAAACTTAGAAAAATGTTTAAAAAGAAGAAGTGAGTAACCAGAAAAACTTAGAAAAATGTTTAAAAAGAAGAAATCAGTAACCAGAAAAACTTAGAAAAATGTTTAAAAAGAAGAAATCAGTAACCAGAAAAACTTAGAAAAATGTTTAAAAAGAAGAAATCAGTAACCAGAAAAACTGCGAAAAATGTTTAAAAAGAAGAAATCAGTAACCAGACAAACTGCGAAAAATGTTTAAAAAGAAGAAATCAGTAACCAGGAAAACTTAGAAAAATGTTTAAAAAGAAGAAGTGAGTAACCAGAAAAACTTAGAAAAATGTTTAAAAAGAAGAAATCAGTAACCAGAAAAACTTAGAAAAATGTTTAAAAAGAAGAAATCAGTAACCAGAAAAACTGCGAAAAATGTTTAAAAAGAAGAAATCAGTAACCAGGAAAACTTAGAAAAATGTTTAAAAAGAAGAAGTGAGTAACCAGAAAAACTTAGAAAAATGTTTAAAAAGAAGAAATCAGTAACCAGAAAAACTTAGAAAAATGTTTAAAAAGAAGAAATCAGTAACCAGAAAAACTGCGAAAAATGTTTAAAAAGAAGAAATCAGTAACCAGAAAAACTTAGAAAAATGTTTAAAAAGAAGAAGTGAGTAACCAGAAAAACTTAGAAAAATGTTTAAAAAGAAGAAATCAGTAACCAGAAAAACGGCGAAAAATGTTTA
Organism: Chiloscyllium punctatum; assembly: GCF_047496795.1. Taxonomy (NCBI): domain Eukaryota; kingdom Metazoa; phylum Chordata; class Chondrichthyes; order Orectolobiformes; family Hemiscylliidae; genus Chiloscyllium; species Chiloscyllium punctatum. The sequence goes on along the minus strand of NW_027311045.1, from coordinate 23,179 downwards.
AAAAGAAGAAATCAGTAACCAGACAAACTGCGAAAAATGTTTAAAAAGAAGAAATCAGTAACCAGAAAAACTTAGAAAAATGTTTCAAAAGAAGAAGTGAGTAACCAGAAAAACTTAGAAAAATGTTTAAAAAGAAGAAGTGAGTAACCAGAAAAACTTAGAAAAATGTTTAAAAAGAAGAAATCAGTAACCAGAAAAACTTAGAAAAATGTTTAAAAAGAAGAAATCAGTAACCAGAAAAACTGCGAAAAATGTTTAAAAAGAAGAAATCAGTAACCAGGAAAACTTAGAAAAATGTTTAAAAAGAAGAAATGAGTAACCAGGAAAACTTAGAAAAATGTTTAAAAAGAAGAAATGAGTAACCAGGAAAACTTAGAAAAATGTTTAAAAAGAAGAAATCAGTAACCAGAAAAACTTAGAAAAATGTTTAAAAAGAAGAAATCAGTAACCAGAAAAACGGCGAAAAATGTTTAAAAAGAAGAAATGAGTAACCAGAAAAACTTAGAAAAATGTTTAAAAAGAAGAAATCAGTAACCAGAAAAACGGCGAAAAATGTTTAAAAAGAAGAAATCAGTAACCAGAAAAACTTAGAAAAATGTTTAAAAAGAAGAAGTGAGTAACCAGAAAAACTTAGAAAAATGTTTAAAAAGAAGAAATGAGTAACCAGAAAAACTTAGAAAAATGTTTAAAAAGAAGAAATCAGTAACCAGAAAAACTTAGAAAAATGTTTAAAAAGAAGAAATGAGTAACCAGAAAAACGGCGAAAAATGTTTAAAAAGAAGAAATCAGTAACCAGAAAAACGGCGAAAAATGTTTAAAAAGAAGAAATCAGTAACCAGACAAACTGCGAAAAATGTTTAAAAAGAAGAAATCAGTAACCAGAAAAACTTAGAAAAATGTTTAAAAAGAAGAAATCAGTAACCAGGAAAACTTGGAAAAAAACACTTAGAAAAATTTTCAGCAAAGTGTGAAAAATATTCTAAGTGTCAGCGGAGGAAAATGCTGCAGCATCGGGAAAGATTCGCAAACTTACACCGAACATGTGCTCCGAAGTGCCGGAGGAATTGGGTGAATTGAGCCCGGCAAATGGCCAGCTGTCGTTTTGTGCCTGCAGCCCGAAAACTTTAACTTTGTCTGTCGCGGAAGTCCGGACCGAGAAAAATCCAAACGGTTTTGACCGGACCGAGTTCCAGACCGATGCAGTCAAATTTGGAATTCAGACCCATTCAGTGCCACTTGTAGTTTTTCCGCAGTGAGGTTGGCGGGGTACCCGGAGATATATGGGAACACGATTTTTAGAACAAAATGGCGGCGCGGGACCGTTCTGAAAGGCATCCGAAAAACGGTTCCACGGGCATAGCACTTTAATGACAGGTATGAGTGCATGCCGGAGAGCTCTTGGAAGTCGAATTTTTGACACTTTGTCAATTTTTTGACAGATTTGACAAACTCTTTCTGTCTGTTCTAAGAGTCAGTCAGAGACTTGTGCGGCGGTCTTTTGACACTATTGGAGGGCGGGCAAACCCCACGTTGACTCCGGCCGTCCCTCCACAGGCGCTCGTGTCCAAAATGAAGGCGAGAGACGCGAGTGGCCTGGTTCCCTTGGGTGTTGCCAAGAAGGCTGCGGGCTGACCGTTGCCTGAGCACTCCCTAAAGCCTCTTGTGATGAGAGCAGACCTCGCCTGCCGCACGACCGGCTCTGGGAGTCGTTGGGCCGCTATTTGTGAATAGTCTGGTCCTCCTCTGCCACCCGGACAAGCGCGATGGCTCTGCCGCCCTGCGGTGCTCGTCACCCAGGTTTGGGGAACACGATACTCGTAACAAAAATAAAAGGCGGCTCGGGACCTGCAGGCGAAAGGGGTCCCGTGGTGCTAAGCACGTCGACTTCGGGTCTCGGTGCAAGCCGGAGAGCTCACGGAAGTCTAAAGTTTTCGGCACGTGGTCGAATCTTTTCAAAGGCTTACCCGGCTCTTTCCGTCCATTCTGAGAGTAAGTCAGAGGCCGGTGCGGAGGTCTCTTGACAATCGGAGGGGGTGGTGGCCCTCCGCAGGCGCTCGTGTCGAAAATGAAGGCGAGAGACGCGAGTGGCCTGGTTCCCCTGGGTGTTGCCAGGAAGGCTGCGGGCTGACCCTTGCCTGAGCACTCCCTAAAGCCTCTTGTGATGAGAGCAGACCTCGCGCGCCGCACGACCGGCTCTGGGAGTCGTTGGGCCGCTATCTGTGAATAGTCTGGTCCTCCTCTGCCACCCGGCCAAGTGCGATGGCTCTGCCGCCCTGCGGTGCTCGTCACGCAGGTATGGGGCACACGATGCTCGTAACAGCAAATAAAGGCGGCTCGGGACCTGCAGGCGAAAGGGGTCCCGTGGTGCTTAGCACGTCGACTTCGGGTCTCGGTGCAAGCCGGAGAGCTCACGGAAGTCTAAAGTTTTCGGCACGTGGTCGAATCTTTTGAAAGGCTTACCCGGCTCTTTCCGTCCATTCTGAGAGTCAGTCAGAGGCCGGTGCGGCGGTCTATTGACGACCGGAGGCTCCCATGGGTGTTGCGATGAGGGTGGAGGGCACAGAACCTTGCCTTAGCACTCCCTAATAAAGCCTCTTGTGAAGAGAGCAGACCTCGCGCGCCGCACGACCGGCTCTGGGAGTCGTTGGGCCGCTATCTGTGAATAGTCTGGTCCTCCTCTGCCACCCGGCCAAGTGCGATGGCTCTGCCGCCCTGCGGTGCTCGTCACGCAGGTATGGGGCACACGATGCTCGTAACAGCAAATAAAGGCGGCTCGGGACCTGCAGGCGAAAGGGGTCCCGTGGTGCTTAGCACGTCGACTTCGGGTCTCGGTGCAAGCCGGAGAGCTCACGGAAGTCTAAAGTTTTCGGCACGTGGTCGAATCTTTTGAAAGGCTTACCCGGCTCTTTCCGTCCATTCTGAGAGTCAGTCAGAGGCCGGTGCGGCGGTCTATTGACGACCGGAGGCTCCCATGGGTGTTGCGATGAGGGTGGAGGGCACAGAACCTTGCCTTAGCACTCCCTAATAAAGCCTCTTGTGAAGAGAGCAGACCTCGCGCGCGCCGCACGACCGGCTCTGGGAGTCGTTGGGCCGCTATCTGTGAATAGTCTGGTCCTCCTCTGCCACCCGGCCAAGTGCGATGGCTCTGCCGCCCTGCGGTGCTCGTCACGCAGGTATGG
>NW_027311045.1:12500-15000 GCF_047496795.1 Chiloscyllium punctatum | reverse complement strand
GTGCGGTCCGGGTGGCTTTCCTCTGGCGAGGGAGAGACCTTAAGCAAACTCAGAGACAAATCTTGACGGTCGATCACTCGTAAAAATAAAACGTGACAAACTTTGTGTTGGTTCAAGTACGAAAGGATCTCTGTCGGCTTGGGGGTACGCCCGTTTCCGTTTCAACTTGTCTCGCGAGGGTGGTTTCGGGGCCAGCAGGAGAGCTCGTCGGGGTAGCAGGCCCTGCAGCCGTGGTCACCGCCAAACCCCCACAACTCGAGCAAGTGAAAAAAAAAGTAACAGGAGCGAAAGCATCTCTGTCGGCTTGGGGGTACGCCCGTTTCCGTTTCAACTTGTCTCGCGAGGGTGGTTTCGGGGCCAGCAGGAGAGCTCGTCGGGGTAGCAGGCCCTGCAGCCGTGGTCACCGCCAAACCCCCACAACTCGAGCAAGTGAAAAAAAAAGTAACAAATAAGAAAGGATCGTCGGCTTGGGGGTACGCCCGTTTCCGTTTCAACTTGTCTCGCGAGGGTGGTTTCGGGGCCAGCAGGAGAGCTCGTCGGGGTAGCAGGCCCTGCAGCCGTGGTCACCGCCAAACCCCCACAACTCGAGCAAGTGAAAAAAAAAGTAACAAATAAGAAAGGATCGTCGGCTTGGGGGTACGCCCGTTTCCGTTTCAACTTGTCTCGCGAGGGTGGTTTCGGGGCCAGCAGGAGAGCTCGTCGGGGTAGCAGGCCCTGCAGCCGTGGTCACCGCCAAACCCCCACAACTCGAGCAAGTGAAAAAAAAAAGTAACAAATAAGAAAGGATCGTCGGCTTGGGGGTACGCCCGTTTCCGTTTCAACTTGTCTCGCGAGGGTGGTTTCGGGGCCAGCAGGAGAGCTCGTCGGGGTAGCAGGCCCTGCAGCCGTGGTCACCGCCAAACCCCCACAACTCGAGCAAGTGAAAAAAAAAAGTAACAAATAAGAAAGGATCTCTGTCGGCTTGGGGGTACGCCCGTTTCCGTTTCAACTTGTCTCGCGAGGGTGGTTTCGGGGCCAGCAGGAGAGCTCGTCGGGGTAGCAGGCCCTGCAGCCGTGGTCACCGCCAAATCGCCACAACTCGAGCAAGTGAAAAAAAAAGTAACAAATAAGAAAGGATCGTCGGCTTGGGGGTACGCCCGTTTCCGTTTCAACTTGTCTCGCGAGGGTGGTTTCGGGGCCAGCAGGAGAGCTCGTCGGGGTAGCAGGCCCTGCAGCCGTGGTCACCGCCAAACCCCCCACAACTGTTGGGCGCCTACCTGCGCGGGGCAGGAGGACACTTTCCGATTTCAAATCTCCGTTTGCCGAGTCCACCCCGAACGCACGCGGGCGGGCGGGTTCGCATCACCCTTCGTCACAAGGGGCGAAGCCCGTTCCACCGTCTCGTCAGTAGTGCCGACCGGTCTGTGATCGACGAGGGGAGCCACACCAGGTCCGGCCCTGCTGCTTGGCGGCACCGCGTCGTCGGGAGCTCGCGACAGACGGAGGGTTTCGGTGTACTCTCCAGCCACGGGAAACGAAGCCGGTGATGCAGGCGCCGGTCTTTCGCTCCCAAATCGGCTGGGTTTACATCGTTGCTATCTAGTCACGCTCCCTTCAAACCCGACGGGGTACCTATTCCCCTCACCCGTCTGTGCGTATACAGCCTCTTTGCACTTGCGGGATGGGGGTGGTGGTTTAAAGACTCTCGAGTTGCCGCCCGTCGGTCTCCGAGCTCCGTGCAGTAGTGATCCCCAGCGAACTGCCAGCAGGGCGAACGAGCGATCCCGCTCTCGGTCGGGGCGCCTGGCGTCGATCGGTGGTCGGTGGCTTGCGGGCAAGCTGCGCTGTGAGTGTGGGAACGAGTATGACGAGCCGTTGCCGCGACTCCCAGTCCACCTCGGCGGTGGCTGGGCCGGGCGGGCGTCTGCTCGGGCGAGTGCCGCCCCCGCCTCCTCGCAGGAAGTCCGCTCGCCGACACGCCGCCACGTGCACGCGTCAGTGACGCTGCCGAACCGATGGCCGGTGCCCGTTCCCGCCTCTGCTTTTCCTAGGGCAAAGCTGCTGCACGCCTCGTGATACTAGGCGGGCGACATGGTGGCGGTGATCCTGCCTCCGTCGCTGCGGTGCGTTGGGGCACGCATCGCCTCTTGGGCGCCCTGTCCTCCTCCCCCCAATAGACGTATGTTTCTGCGGGCCGCACCAGGATGGTGCTCCCCATCGCTTCACGCCACCCTGCTCCGCCCGCACGCCGGCGTGCAGGTGGCTGTAGCTCAAGGTGGGGAGCGTATGTGCGGTCCGGGTCGCTTTCCTCTGGCGAGGGAGAGACCTAAAACAAACTCAGACAACTCTTGACGGTGGATCACTCGGCTCGTGCGTCGATGACGAACGCAGCTAGCTGCGAGAATTAATGTGAATTGCAGGACACATTGATCATCGACACTTTGAACGCACTTTGCGGCCCCGGGTTCTTCCCGGGGCCACGCCTGTCTGAGGGTCGTTTGGCAATCAATCGCACTCGCCT
>NW_027311045.1:0-5000 GCF_047496795.1 Chiloscyllium punctatum | reverse complement strand
TAAATCAGTAACCACCGACACTTAGAATATTTTCGAGTTGGTATAAATCAGTAACCACCGACACTTAGAATTTTTTCGAGTTGGTATAAATCAGTAACCACTGACACTTAGAATTTTTTCGGGTTGGTATAAATCAGTAACCACCGACACTTAGAATATTTTCGAGTTGGTATAAATCAGTAACCACTGACACTTAGAATTTTTTCGGGTCGGTATAAATCTGTAACCACTGACACTTAGAATTTTTCGAGTTGGTATAAATCAGTAACCACTGACACTTAGAATATTTTCGGGTTGGTATAAATCAGTAACCACTGACACTTAGAATTTTTTCGACTTGGTATAAATCAGTAACCACTGACACTTAGAATTTTTTCGGGTTGGTATAAATCAGTAACCACTGACACTTAGAATATTTTCGGGTCGGTACAAATCAGTAACCACTGACACTTAGAATATTTTCGGGTTGGTATAAATCAGTAACCACTGACACTTAGAATTTTTCGAGTTGGTATAAATCAGTAACCACTGACACTTAGAATTTTTTCGGGTTGGTATAAATCAGTAACCACCGACACTTAGAATATTTTCGGGTTGGTATAAATCAGTAACCACCGACACTTAGAATTTTTTCGGCTCAGTAGAAATCAGTAACCAAGCGCATTTTTGAATTGGTTACTGATTTCTCCGTTCGAGTTGCGGCTGCGGTTGGCTTCAAATAGTGGTGGGGGCTTAATTATCGCCGAGGGGAGCATGTCCCGGTGGTGTGGCCGAGGATGGAGTGCCTTTTGAAGGGGTGTTTCTGAATTTGGACCCTTTTTGAGTTGCATGGCCGGATGGGTGTGGTTTTGAAGGGTGTGTCTGTCTGGAGTGCACCGGCGTTGGTGTGAGGCTGAGGGTGGGCGTTCGGTTCCTGGTTAGGGATAGGGAAAGGGTGAGACTTAGCTTTAGTGCTCGTGCCCCGATTTTGGTAATGTTTGACGTCAATTTTCAAGGAGGCGAATGCAAGGCTTCAGAGGGACTTTGAGTGTTCGGGGCGGGGTAGCTCAGCCGGATTTGCCCCGGCGGTTCTGCGGACGGTGTTGACTTCGAGGGCGGACCGGCCCCCGTGTTCAGTCCGAATATCGTGCATTGTTAACGGCGGGAAGTGTTCCAAAAGGGAATGGGATTGAATGTGACTGCTGAAGCCGACTTTGAGACCTGTAACGCGGGTAGCTCAGCCGGATTTGACCCGGCGGTTCTGGCGACGGTCTCGCCTTCGAGGGGGGAGCGCCCCGCGTGTTCAGGCCGAATTTTGTGCATTTCCATCGGCGGGAAGAGGTCCAAACGGGAATGGGATTGAATGTGACTGCTGAAGCCGACATTGAGACCTCTAACGCGGGTAGCTCGGCAGGATTTGACCCGGCGGTTCTGCCGAAGGTCTCACCTTCGAGGGGGGAGCGTCCCGCGTGTTCAGGCCGAATATCGTGCATTGTTAACGGCGGGAAGTGTTCCAAAGGGAATGGGATTGAATGTGACTGCTGAAGCCGACATTGAGACCTCTAACGCGGGTAGCTCGGCCGGATTTGACCCGGCGGTTCTGGCGACGGTCTCGCCTTCGAGGGGGAGCGTCCCGCGTGTTCAGGCCGAATTTTGTGCATTTCCATCGGCGGGAAGAGGTCCAAACGGGAATGGGATTGAATGTGACTGCTGAAGCCGACATTGAGACCTCTAACGCGGGTAGCTCGGCCGATTTGACCCGGCGGTTCTGCCGAAGGTCTCACCTTCGAGGGGGAGCCTCCCGCGTGTTCAGGCCGAATTTTGTGCATTTCCATCGGCGGGAAGAGGTCCAAACGGGAATGGGATTGAATGTGACTGCTGAAGCCGGACATTGAGACCTCTAACGCGGGTAGCTCGGCCGGATTTGACCCGGCGGTTCTGCCGAAGGTCTCACCTTCGAGGGGGGAGCGCCCACCGTGTACAGGCCGATTTTCATGCATTTCCAACCGTGGGAAGGGGTCCGAAGGGGATGGGGGTGAACGTGACTGCTCAACCCGACTTTGAGACCTGTAACGCGGGGTAGCTCAGCCGGATTTGACCCGGCGGTTCTGGCGACGGTCTCGCCTTCGAGGGGGAGCGTCCCGCGTGTTCAGGCCGAATTTTGTGCATTTCCATCGGCGGGAAGAGGTCCAAACGGAATGGGATTGAATGTGACTGCTGAAGCCGACATTGAGACCTCTAACGCGGGTAGCTCGGCAGGATTTGACCCGGCGGTTCTGCGAAGGTCTCACCTTCGAGGGGGGAGCGCCCACCGTGTACAGGCGATTTTCATGCATTTCCAACCGTGGTAAGGGGGCCGAAGGGGATGGGGGTGAATGTGACTGCTCAACCCGACTTTGAGGCATCTAACCCGGGTAGCTCAGCCGGGTTTGACCCGGCGGTTCTGCCGACGGCCTCGCCTTCGAGGGGGGAGCGTCCCCCGTGTACAGGCCGATTTTCATGCATTTCGAACCGTGGGAAGTGGCCCAAAAGGGATGGGAGTGAATGTGACTGCTCAACCCGACTTTGGCGCTTCCGAGCCGGGTAGCTCAGCCGGGTTTGACCCGGCGGTTCTGCCGACGGTCTCGTCTTCGAGGCGGGTGCCTCCCCGTGTACAGGCCGATTTTCATGCATTTCGTACCGTGGGAAGTGGTCCAAAAGGGAATGGGGGTGGACGTGACTGCTCATACCGACATCGAGACTTGTAAGCCGTGTAGCTCGGCCGGGTTTGATCCGGCGGGTCTGCCGACGGTCTCGTCTCGAGAGGGGGGCCTCCCCCGTGTACAGGCCGATTTTCGTGCATTTCCAACGGTGGGAAGAGGTTCAAAAGGGGATGGGGGTGAATGTGACTGCTCAACCCGACTCTGAGGCTTCTAACCCGGGTAGCCCGGCCGGGTTTGACCCGGCGGTTCTGCCGTCGGTCTCGCCTTCGAGGGCGGAGCCTCCCCCGTGTACAGGCCGATTTTCGTGCATTTCAAACCGTGGGAAGCGGTCCAAAAGGGGATGGGAGTGAATGTGACTGCTCATACCGACCTTGGCGCTTCCGACCCGGGTAGCTCAGCCGGGTTTGACCCGGCGGTTCTGCCGACGGTCTCGTCTTCGAGGCGGGTGCCTCCCCCGTGTACAGGCCGATTTTCATGCATTTCGTACCGTGGGAAGTGGTCCAAAAGGGAATGGGGGTGAATGTGACTGCTCAACCCGACTCTGAGGCTTCTAACCCGGGTAGCTCGGCCGGGTTTTGACCCGGCGGTTCTGCCGTCGGTCTCGCCTTCGAGAGGGGCGCCTCCCCCGTGTACAGGCCGATTTTCGTGCATTTCCAACGGTGGGAAGAGGTTCAAAAGGGGATGGGGGTGAATGTGACTGCTCAACCCGACTCTGAGGCTTCTAACCCGGGTAGCCCGGCCGGGTTTGACCCGGCGGTTCTGCCGTCGGTCTCGCCTTCGAGGGCGGAGCCTCCCCGTGTACAGGCCGATTTTCGTGCATTTCAAACCGTGGGAAGCGGTCCAAAAGGGGATGGGAGTGAATGTGACTGCTCATACCGACCTTGGCGCTTCCGACCCGGGTTAGCTCAGCCGGGTTTGACCCGGCGGTTCTGCCGACGGTCTCGCCTTCGAGGGGGGAGCGTCCCCCGTGTTCAGGCCGAATTTTGTGCATTTCGAACCGTGGGAAGTTGCCCAAAAGTCGATGGGAGTGAATGTGACTGCTCAACCCGACTTTGGCGCTTCCGAGCCGGGTAGCTCAGCCGGGTTTGACCCGGCGGTTCTGCCGACGGTCTCGTCTTCGAGGCGGGTGCCTCCCCCGTGTACAGGCGATTTTCATGCATTTCGTACCGTGGGAAGTGGTCCAAAAGGGAATAGGGGTGGACGTGACTGCTCATACCGACATTGAGACTTGTAAGCCGTGTAGCTCGGCCGGGTTTGATCGGCGGGTCTGCCGACGGTCTCGTCTTCGAGGCGGGTGCCTCCCCCGTGTACAGGCCGATTTTCGTGCATTTCGAACCGTGGGAAGTGGTCCAAAAGGGGATGGGGGTGGACGTGACTGCTCAACCCGACTTTGAGGCTTCTAACCCGGGTAGCTCGGCCGGGTTTGACCCGTCGATTCTGCGATGGTCTCGTTTTGGAGGGGGGAGCCTCCCCCGTGTTCAGTCCGATTTTCGTGCATTTCGAACCGTGGGAAGTGGCCCAAAAGGGGATGGGAGTGAATGTGACTGCTCATACCGACTTTGGCGCTTCCGAGCCTGGTAGCTCAGCCGGGTTTGATCCGGCGGTTCTGCCGACGGTCTCGTCTTCGAGGCGGCTCCCTCCCCGTGTACAGGCCGATTTTCATGCATTTGCAACGGTGGGAAGTTGCCCAAAAGGGGATGGGAGTGAATGTGACTGCTCAACCCGACTTTGGCGCTTCCGAGCCTGGTAGCTCAGCCGGGTTTGAACCGGCGGTTCTGCCGACGGTCTCGTCTTCGAGGCGGCTCCCTCCCCCGTGTACAGGCCGATTTTCGTGCATTTCGAACCGTGGGAAGTGGTCCAAAAGGGAATGGGGGTGGACGTGACTGCTCAACCCGACTCTGAGGCTTCTAACCCGGGTAGCTCGGCCGGGTTTGATCCGGCGGTTCTGCCGACGGTCTCGTCTTCGAGGCCGGTGCCTCCCCCGTGTACAGGCCGATTTTCGTGCATTTCCAACGGTGGGAAGTGGTCCAAAAGGGAATGGGGGTGGACGTGTCTGCTCATACCGACTTTGAGACTTGTAAGCCGGGTAGCTCAGCCGGGTTTGTTCCGGCGGTTCTGCCGACGGTCTCGTCATCGAGGGGGGAGCCTCCCCGTGTCCAGGCCGATTTTCATGCATTTCCAACCGTGGGAAGTGGTCCAAAAGGGAATGGGGGTGAATGTGACTGCTCATACCGACTTTGAGACTTTTAAGCCGGGTAGCTCAGCCGGGTTTGACCCGGCGGTTCTGCCGACGGTCTCGCCTTCGAGGGGGGAGCGTCC
>NW_027311044.1:32500-36936 GCF_047496795.1 Chiloscyllium punctatum | reverse complement strand
GTCAGTAACCAGAAAAACTTAGAAAAATGTTTAAAAAGAAGAAATCAGTAACCAGAAAAACTTAGAAAAATGTTTAAAAAGAAGAAATCAGTAACCAGAAAAACTGCGAAAAATGTTTAAAAAGAAGAAATCAGTAACCAGAAAAACTTAGAAAAATGTTTAAAAAGAAGAAGTGAGTAACCAGAAAAACTTAGAAAAATGTTTAAAAAGAAGAAATCAGTAACCAGAAAAACGGCGAAAAATGTTTAAAAAGAAGAAATCAGTAACCAGACAAACTGCGAAAAATGTTTAAAAAGAAGAAATCAGTAACCAGAAAAACTTAGAAAAATGTTTCAAAAGAAGAAGTGAGTAACCAGAAAAACTTAGAAAAATGTTTAAAAAGAAGAAGTGAGTAACCAGAAAAACTTAGAAAAATGTTTAAAAAGAAGAAATCAGTAACCAGAAAAACTTAGAAAAATGTTTAAAAAGAAGAAATCAGTAACCAGAAAAACTGCGAAAAATGTTTAAAAAGAAGAAATCAGTAACCAGACAAACTGCGAAAAATGTTTAAAAAGAAGAAATCAGTAACCAGGAAAACTTAGAAAAATGTTTAAAAAGAAGAAGTGAGTAACCAGAAAAACTTAGAAAAATGTTTAAAAAGAAGAAATCAGTAACCAGAAAAACTTAGAAAAATGTTTAAAAAGAAGAAATCAGTAACCAGAAAAACTGCGAAAAATGTTTAAAAAGAAGAAATCAGTAACCAGAAAAACTTAGAAAAATGTTTAAAAAGAAGAAGTGAGTAACCAGAAAAACTTAGAAAAATGTTTAAAAAGAAGAAATCAGTAACCAGAAAAACGGCGAAAAATGTTTAAAAAGAAGAAATCAGTAACCAGACAAACTGCGAAAAATGTTTAAAAAGAAGAAATCAGTAACCAGAAAAACTTAGAAAAATGTTTCAAAAGAAGAAGTGAGTAACCAGAAAAACTTAGAAAAATGTTTAAAAAGAAGAAGTGAGTAACCAGAAAAACTTAGAAAAATGTTTAAAAAGAAGAAATCAGTAACCAGAAAAACTTAGAAAAATGTTTAAAAAGAAGAAATCAGTAACCAGAAAAACTTAGAAAAATGTTTAAAAAGAAGAAATCAGTAACCAGAAAAACTGCGAAAAATGTTTAAAAAGAAGAAATCAGTAACCAGACAAACTGCGAAAAATGTTTAAAAAGAAGAAATCAGTAACCAGGAAAACTTAGAAAAATGTTTAAAAAGAAGAAGTGAGTAACCAGAAAAACTTAGAAAAATGTTTAAAAAGAAGAAATCAGTAACCAGAAAAACTTAGAAAAATGTTTAAAAAGAAGAAATCAGTAACCAGAAAAACTGCGAAAAATGTTTAAAAAGAAGAAATCAGTAACCAGAAAAACTTAGAAAAATGTTTAAAAAGAAGAAGTGAGTAACCAGAAAAACTTAGAAAAATGTTTAAAAAGAAGAAATCAGTAACCAGAAAAACGGCGAAAAATGTTTAAAAAGAAGAAATCAGTAACCAGACAAACTGCGAAAAATGTTTAAAAAGAAGAAATCAGTAACCAGAAAAACTTAGAAAAATGTTTAAAAAGAAGAAATCAGTAACCAGAAAAACTTAGAAAAATGTTTCAAAAGAAGAAGTGAGTAACCAGAAAAACTTAGAAAAATGTTTAAAAAGAAGAAGTGAGTAACCAGAAAAACTTAGAAAAATGTTTAAAAAGAAGAAATCAGTAACCAGAAAAACTTAGAAAAATGTTTAAAAAGAAGAAATCAGTAACCAGAAAAACTTAGAAAAATGTTTAAAAAGAAGAAATCAGTAACCAGGAAAACTTAGAAAAATGTTTAAAAAGAAGAAATCAGTAACCAGAAAAACTGCGAAAAATGTTTAAAAAGAAGAAATGAGTAACCAGGAAAACTTAGAAAAATGTTTAAAAAGAAGAAGTGAGTAACCAGAAAAACTTAGAAAAATGTTTAAAAAGAAGAAATCAGTAACCAGACAAACTTAGAAAAATGTTTAAAAAGAAGAAATCATTAACCAGACAAACTGCGAAAAATGTTTAAAAAGAAGAAATCAGTAACCAGAAAAACTTAGAAAAATGTTTAAAAAGAAGAAATCAGTAACCAGAAAAACTTAGAAAAATGTTTAAAAAGAAGAAATCAGTAACCAGGAAAACTTAGAAAAATGTTTAAAAAGAAGAAGTGAGTAACCAGAAAAACTTAGAAAAATGTTTAAAAAGAAGAAATCAGTAACCAGAAAAACGGCGAAAAATGTTTAAAAAGAAGAAATCAGTAACCAGACAAACTGCGAAAAATGTTTAAAAAGAAGAAGTCAGTAACCAGAAAAACTTAGAAAAATGTTTAAAAAGAAGAAATGAGTAACCAGAAAAACTTAGAAAAATGTTTAAAAAGAAGAAATCAGTAACCAGAAAAACTTAGAAAAATGTTTAAAAAGAAGAAGTGAGTAACCAGGAAAACTTAGAAAAATGTTTAAAAAGAAGAAATGAGTAACCAGAAAAACTTAGAAAAATGTTTAAAAAGAAGAAATCAGTAACCAGAAAAACTTAGAAAAATGTTTAAAAAGAAGAAATGAGTAACCAGAAAAACTTAGAAAAATGTTTAAAAAGAAGAAATCAGTAACCAGAAAAACGGCGAAAAATGTTTAAAAAGAAGAAATCAGTAACCAGAAAAACGGCGAAAAATGTTTAAAAAGAAGAAATCAGTAACCAGAAAAACTTAGAAAAATGTTTAAAAAGAAGAAGTGAGTAACCAGAAAAACTTAGAAAAATGTTTAAAAAGAAGAAATGAGTAACCAGAAAAACTTAGAAAAATGTTTAAAAAGAAGAAATCAGTAACCAGAAAAACTTAGAAAAATGTTTAAAAAGAAGAAATGAGTAACCAGAAAAACGGCGAAAAATGTTTAAAAAGAAGAAATCAGTAACCAGAAAAACGGCGAAAAATGTTTAAAAAGAAGAAATCAGTAACCAGACAAACTGCGAAAAATGTTTAAAAAGAAGAAATCAGTAACCAGAAAAACTTAGAAAAATGTTTAAAAAGAAGAAATCAGTAACCAGGAAAACTTGGAAAAAAACACTTAGAAAAATTTTCAGCAAAGTGTGAAAAATATTCTAAGTGTCAGCGGAGGAAAATGCTGCAGCATCGGGAAAGATTCGCAAACTTACACCGAACATGTGCTCCGAAGTGCCGGAGGAATTGGGTGAATTGAGCCCGGCAAATGGCCAGCTGTCGTTTTGTGCCTGCAGCCCGAAAACTTTAACTTTGTCTGTCGCGGAAGTCCGGACCGAGAAAAATCCAAACGGTTTTGACCGGACCGAGTTCCAGACCGATGCAGTCAAATTTGGAATTCAGACCCATTCAGTGCCACTTGTAGTTTTTCCGCAGTGAGGTTGGCGGGGTACCCGGAGATATATGGGAACACGATTTTTAGAACAAAATGGCGGCGCGGGACCGTTCTGAAAGGCATCCGAAAAACGGTTCCACGGGCATAGCACTTTAATGACAGGTATGAGTGCATGCCGGAGAGCTCTTGGAAGTCGAATTTTTGACACTTTGTCAATTTTTTGACAGATTTGACAAACTCTTTCTGTCTGTTCTAAGAGTCAGTCAGAGACTTGTGCGGCGGTCTTTTGACACTATTGGAGGGCGGGCAAACCCCACGTTGACTCCGGCCGTCCCTCCACAGGCGCTCGTGTCCAAAATGAAGGCGAGAGACGCGAGTGGCCTGGTTCCCTTGGGTGTTGCCAAGAAGGCTGCGGGCTGACCGTTGCCTGAGCACTCCCTAAAGCCTCTTGTGATGAGAGCAGACCTCGCCTGCCGCACGACCGGCTCTGGGAGTCGTTGGGCCGCTATTTGTGAATAGTCTGGTCCTCCTCTGCCACCCGGACAAGCGCGATGGCTCTGCCGCCCTGCGGTGCTCGTCACCCAGGTTTGGGGAACACGATACTCGTAACAAAAATAAAAGGCGGCTCGGGACCTGCAGGCGAAAGGGGTCCCGTGGTGCTAAGCACGTCGACTTCGGGTCTCGGTGCAAGCCGGAGAGCTCACGGAAGTCTAAAGTTTTCGGCACGTGGTCGAATCTTTTCAAAGGCTTACCCGGCTCTTTCCGTCCATTCTGAGAGTAAGTCAGAGGCCGGTGCGGAGGTCTCTTGACAATCGGAGGGGGTGGTGGCCCTCCGCAGGCGCTCGTGTCGAAAATGAAGGCGAGAGACGCGAGTGGCCTGGTTCCCCTGGGTGTTGCCAGGAAGGCTGCGGGCTGACCCTTGCCTGAGCACTCCCTAAAGCCTCTTGTGAAGAGAGCAGACCTCGCGCGCCGCACGACCGGCTCTGGGAGTCGTTGGGCCGCTATCTGTGAATAGTCTGGTCCTCCTCTGCCACCCGGCCAAGTGCGATGGCTCTGCCGCCCTGCGGTGCTCGTCACGCAGGTA
>NW_027311044.1:5000-17500 GCF_047496795.1 Chiloscyllium punctatum | reverse complement strand
TAGAATTTTTTCGAGTTGGTATAAATCAGTAACCACTGACACTTAGAATATTTTCGGGTTGGTATAAATCAGTAACCACCGACACTTAGAATATTTTCGAGTTGGTATAAATCAGTAACCACTGACACTTAGAATTTTTTCGAGTTGGTATAAATCAGTAACCACTGACACTTAGAATATTTTCGACTTGGTATAAATCAGTAACCACTGACACTTAGAATATTTTCGGGTTGGTATAAATCAGTAACCACCGACACTTAGAATATTTTCGAGTTGGTATAAATCAGTAACCACTGACACTTAGAATATTTTCGGGTTGGTATAAATCAGTAACCACCGACACTTAGAATATTTTCGGGTTGGTACAAATCAGTAACCACTGACACTTAGAATATTTTCGAGTTGGTATAAATCAGTAACCACTGACACTTAGAATTTTTTCGAGTTGGTATAAATCAGTAACCACTGACACTTAGAATATTTTCGGGTTGGTATAAATCAGTAACCACCGACACTTAGAATATTTTCGGGTTGGTATAAATCAGTAACCACTGACACTTAGAATTTTTTCGGGTCGGTACAAATCAGTAACCACTGACACTTAGAATATTTTCGGGTTGGTATAAATCAGTAACCACCGACACTTAGAATATTTTCGAGTTGGTATAAATCAGTAACCACTGACACTTAGAATTTTTTCGAGTTGGTATAAATCAGTAACCACTGACACTTAGAATATTTTCGGGTTGGTATAAATCAGTAACCACCGACACTTAGAATATTTTCGAGTTGGTATAAATCAGTAACCACTGACACTTAGAATTTTTTCGAGTTGGTATAAATCAGTAACCACTGACACTTAGAATATTTTCGGGTTGGTATAAATCAGTAACCACCGACACTTAGAATATTTTCGAGTTGGTATAAATCAGTAACCACCGACACTTAGAATTTTTTCGAGTTGGTATAAATCAGTAACCACTGACACTTAGAATTTTTTCGGGTTGGTATAAATCAGTAACCACCGACACTTAGAATATTTTCGAGTTGGTATAAATCAGTAACCACTGACACTTAGAATTTTTTCGGGTCGGTATAAATCAGTAACCACTGACACTTAGAATTTTTTCGAGTTGGTATAAATCAGTAACCACTGACACTTAGAATATTTTCGGGTTGGTATAAATCAGTAACCACTGACACTTAGAATTTTTTCGACTTGGTATAAATCAGTAACCACTGACACTTAGAATTTTTTCGGGTTGGTATAAATCAGTAACCACTGACACTTAGAATATTTTCGGGTCGGTACAAATCAGTAACCACTGACACTTAGAATATTTTCGGGTTGGTATAAATCAGTAACCACTGACACTTAGAATTTTTTCGAGTTGGTATAAATCAGTAACCACTGACACTTAGAATTTTTTCGGGTTGGTATAAATCAGTAACCACCGACACTTAGAATATTTTCGGGTTGGTATAAATCAGTAACCACCGACACTTAGAATTTTTTCGGCTCAGTAGAAATCAGTAACCAAGCGCATTTTTGAATTGGTTACTGATTTCTCCGTTCGAGTTGCGGCTGCGGTTGGCTTCAAATAGTGGTGGGGGCTTAATTATCGCCGAGGGGAGCATGTCCCGGTGGTGTGGCCGAGGATGGAGTGCCTTTTGAAGGGGGTGTTTCTGAATTTGGACCCTTTTTGAGTTGCATGGCCGGATGGGTGTGGTTTTGAAGGGTGTGTCTGTCTGGAGTGGCACCGGCGTTGGTGTGAGGCTGAGGGTGGGCGTTCGGTTCCTGGTTAGGGATAGGGAAAGGGTGAGACTTAGCTTTAGTGCTCGTGCCCCCGATTTTGGTAATGTTTGACGTCAATTTTCCAAGGAGGCGAATGCAAGGCTTCAGAGGGACTTTGAGTGTTCGGGGGCGGGGTAGCTCAGCCGGATTTGCCCCGGCGGTTCTGCGGACGGTGTTGACTTCGAGGGCGGACCGGCCCCCGTGTTCAGTCCGAATATCGTGCATTGTTAACGGCGGGAAGTGTTCCAAAAGGGAATGGGATTGAATGTGACTGCTGAAGCCGACTTTGAGACCTGTAACGCGGGTAGCTCAGCCGGATTTGACCCGGCGGTTCTGGCGACGGTCTCGCCTTCGAGGGGGGAGCGCCCCGCGTGTTCAGGCCGAATTTTGTGCATTTCCATCGGCGGGAAGAGGTCCAAACGGGAATGGGATTGAATGTGACTGCTGAAGCCGACATTGAGACCTCTAACGCGGGTAGCTCGGCAGGATTTGACCCGGCGGTTCTGCCGAAGGTCTCACCTTCGAGGGGGGAGCGTCCCGCGTGTTCAGGCCGAATATCGTGCATTGTTAACGGCGGGAAGTGTTCCAAAAGGGAATGGGATTGAATGTGACTGCTGAAGCCGACATTGAGACCTCTAACGCGGGTAGCTCGGCCGGATTTGACCCGGCGGTTCTGGCGACGGTCTCGCCTTCGAGGGGGGAGCGTCCC
Source organism: Chiloscyllium punctatum (assembly GCF_047496795.1). Classification (NCBI taxonomy): domain Eukaryota; kingdom Metazoa; phylum Chordata; class Chondrichthyes; order Orectolobiformes; family Hemiscylliidae; genus Chiloscyllium; species Chiloscyllium punctatum. The sequence continues at coordinate 14,996 of NW_027311044.1, read as the reverse complement.
GCGTGTTCAGGCCGAATTTTGTGCATTTCCATCGGCGGGAAGAGGTCCAAACGGGAATGGGATTGAATGTGACTGCTGAAGCCGACATTGAGACCTCTAACGCGGGTAGCTCGGCCGGATTTGACCCGGCGGTTCTGCCGAAGGTCTCACCTTCGAGGGGGGAGCCTCCCGCGTGTTCAGGCCGAATTTTGTGCATTTCCATCGGCGGGAAGAGGTCCAAACGGGAATGGGATTGAATGTGACTGCTGAAGCCGACATTGAGACCTCTAACGCGGGTAGCTCGGCCGGATTTGACCCGGCGGTTCTGCCGAAGGTCTCACCTTCGAGGGGGGAGCGCCCACCGTGTACAGGCCGATTTTCATGCATTTCCAACCGTGGGAAGGGGTCCGAAAGGGGATGGGGGTGAACGTGACTGCTCAACCCGACTTTGAGACCTGTAACGCGGGTAGCTCAGCCGGATTTGACCCGGCGGTTCTGGCGACGGTCTCGCCTTCGAGGGGGGAGCGTCCCGCGTGTTCAGGCCGAATTTTGTGCATTTCCATCGGCGGGAAGAGGTCCAAACGGGAATGGGATTGAATGTGACTGCTGAAGCCGACATTGAGACCTCTAACGCGGGTAGCTCGGCAGGATTTGACCCGGCGGTTCTGCCGAAGGTCTCACCTTCGAGGGGGGAGCGCCCACCGTGTACAGGCCGATTTTCATGCATTTCCAACCGTGGGAAGGGGGCCGAAAGGGGATGGGGGTGAATGTGACTGCTCAACCCGACTTTGAGGCATCTAACCCGGGTAGCTCAGCCGGGTTTGACCCGGCGGTTCTGCCGACGGCCTCGCCTTCGAGGGGGGAGCGTCCCCCGTGTACAGGCCGATTTTCATGCATTTCGAACCGTGGGAAGTGGCCCAAAAGGGGATGGGAGTGAATGTGACTGCTCAACCCGACTTTGGCGCTTCCGAGCCGGGTAGCTCAGCCGGGTTTGACCCGGCGGTTCTGCCGACGGTCTCGTCTTCGAGGCGGGTGCCTCCCCCGTGTACAGGCCGATTTTCATGCATTTCGTACCGTGGGAAGTGGTCCAAAAGGGAATGGGGGTGGACGTGACTGCTCATACCGACATCGAGACTTGTAAGCCGTGTAGCTCGGCCGGGTTTGATCCGGCGGGTCTGCCGACGGTCTCGTCTTCGAGAGGGGGGCCTCCCCCGTGTACAGGCCGATTTTCGTGCATTTCCAACGGTGGGAAGAGGTTCAAAAGGGGATGGGGGTGAATGTGACTGCTCAACCCGACTCTGAGGCTTCTAACCCGGGTAGCCCGGCCGGGTTTGACCCGGCGGTTCTGCCGTCGGTCTCGCCTTCGAGGGCGGAGCCTCCCCCGTGTACAGGCCGATTTTCGTGCATTTCAAACCGTGGGAAGCGGTCCAAAAGGGGATGGGAGTGAATGTGACTGCTCATACCGACCTTGGCGCTTCCGAGCCGGGTAGCTCAGCCGGGTTTGACCCGGCGGTTCTGCCGACGGTCTCGTCTTCGAGGCGGGTGCCTCCCCCGTGTACAGGCCGATTTTCATGCATTTCGTACCGTGGGAAGTGGTCCAAAAGGGAATGGGGGTGAATGTGACTGCTCAACCCGACTCTGAGGCTTCTAACCCGGGTAGCTCGGCCGGGTTTGACCCGGCGGTTCTGCCGTCGGTCTCGCCTTCGAGAGGGGCGCCTCCCCCGTGTACAGGCCGATTTTCGTGCATTTCCAACGGTGGGAAGAGGTTCAAAAGGGGATGGGGGTGAATGTGACTGCTCAACCCGACTCTGAGGCTTCTAACCCGGGTAGCCCGGCCGGGTTTGACCCGGCGGTTCTGCCGTCGGTCTCGCCTTCGAGGGCGGAGCCTCCCCCGTGTACAGGCCGATTTTCGTGCATTTCAAACCGTGGGAAGCGGTCCAAAAGGGGATGGGAGTGAATGTGACTGCTCATACCGACCTTGGCGCTTCCGACCCGGGTAGCTCAGCCGGGTTTGACCCGGCGGTTCTGCCGACGGTCTCGCCTTCGAGGGGGGAGCGTCCCCCGTGTTCAGGCCGAATTTTGTGCATTTCGAACCGTGGGAAGTTGCCCAAAAGTCGATGGGAGTGAATGTGACTGCTCAACCCGACTTTGAGACTTGTAAGCCGGGTAGCTCAGCCGGGTTTGACCCGGCGGTTCTGCCGACGGTCTCGTCTTCGAGGCGGGTGCCTCCCCCGTGTACAGGCCGATTTTCATGCATTTCGTACCGTGGGAAGCGGTCCAAAAGGGGATGGGAGTGAACGTGACTGCTCATACCGACTTTGGCGCTTCCGAGCCGGGTAGCTCAGCCGGGTTTGACCCGGCGGGTCTGCCGACGGTCTCGCCTTCGAGGGGGGAGCGTCCCCCGTGTTCAGGCCGAATCTTGTGCATTTCGAACCGTGGGAAGTTGCCCAAAAGTCGATGGGAGTGAATGTGACTGCTCAACCCGACTTTGAGACTTGTAAGCCGGGTAGCTCAGCCGGGTTTGACCCGGCGGTTCTGCCGACGGTCTCGTCTTCGAGGCCGGTGCCTCCCCCGTGTACAGGCCGATTTTCGTGCATTTCCAACGGTGGGAAGTGGTCCAAAAGGGAATGGGGGTGGACGTGTCTGCTCATACCGACTTTGAGACTTGTAAGCCGGGTAGCTCAGCCGGGTTTGTTCCGGCGGTTCTGCCGACGGTCTCGTCATCGAGGGGGGAGCCTCCCCCGTGTCCAGGCCGATTTTCATGCATTTCCAACCGTGGGAAGTGGTCCAAAAGGGAATGGGGGTGAATGTGACTGCTCATACCGACTTTGAGACTTTTAAGCCGGGTAGCTCGGCCGGGTTTGACCCGGCGGTTCTGCCGACGGTCTCGTCTTCGAGGCGGGTGCCTCCCCCGTGTACAGGCCGATTTTCGTGCATTTCGAACCGTGGGAAGTGGTCTAAAAGTCGATGGGAGTGAACGTGACTGCTCAACCCGACTTTGAGACTTGTAAGCCGGGTAGCTCAGCCAGGTTTGACCCGGCGGTTCTGCCGACGGTCTCGCCTTCGAGGGCGGACCCTCCCCCGTGTACAGGCCGGTTTTCGTGCATTTCGAACCGTGGGAAGTGATCCAAAAGGGAATGGGGGTGAACGTGACTGCCCAACCCGGCTTTGAGACTTGTAAGCCGGGTAGCTCAGCCGGGTTGGACCCGGCGGTTCTGCCGACGGTCTCGACTTCGAGGCGGGTGCCTCCCCCGTGTACAGGCCGATTTTCATGCATTTGCAACGGTGGGAAGTTGCCCAAAAGTCGATGGGAGTGAATGTGACTGCTCAACCCGACTTCGAGACTTGTAAGCCGGGTAGCTCAGCCGGGTTTGACCCGGCGGTTCTGCCGACGGTCTCGCCTTCGAGGGGGGAGCCTCCCCCGTGTACAGGCCGATTTTCGTGCATTTCCAACGGTGGGAACAGGTTCAAAAGGGGATGGGAGTGATTGTGACTGCTCAACCCGACTCTAGGGCTTCTAACCCGGGTAGCCCGGCCGGGTTTGACCCGGCGGTTCTGCCGACGGTCTCGTCTTCGAGGCGGGTGCCTCCCCCGTATACAGGCCGATTTTCATGCATTTCGAACCGTGGGAAGTGGTCCAAAAGGGAATGGGGGTGGACGTGTCTGCTCATACCGACTTTGAGACTTGTAAGCCGGGTAGCTCAGCCGGGTTTGATCCGGCGGTTCTGCCGACGGTCTCGCCTTCGAGGGGGGAGCCTCCCCCGTGTTCAGTCCGATTTCCATGCATTTCCAACCGTGGGAAGTTGCCCAAAAGGGGATGGGAGTGAATGTGACTGCTCAACCCGACTTTGGCGCTTCCGAGCCGGGTAGCTCAGCCGGGTTTGACCCGGCGGTTCTGCCGACGGTCTCGTCTTCGAGGCGGGTGCCTCCCCCGTATACAGGCCGATTTTCATGCATTTCGAACCGTGGGAAGTGGTCCAAAAGGGAATGGGGGTGGACGTGTCTGCTCATACCGACTTTGAGACTTGTAAGCCGGGTAGCTCAGCCGGGTTTGATCCGGCGGTTCTGCCGACGGTCTCGCCTTCGAGGGGGGAGCCTCCCCCGTGTTCAGTCCGATTTCCATGCATTTCCAACCGTGGGAAGTTGCCCAAAAGGGGATGGGAGTGAATGTGACTGCTCAACCCGACTTTGGCGCTTCCGAGCCGGGTAGCTCAGCCGGGTTTGACCCGGCGGTTCTGCCGACGGTCTCGTCTTCGAGGCGGGTGCCTCCCCCGTGTACAGGCCGATTTTCATGCATTTGGAACCGTGGGAAGTGGTCCAAAAGGGAATGGGGGTGGACGTGACTGCTCATACCGACTTTGAGACTTGTAAGCCGGGTAGCTCAGCCGGGTTTGACCCGGCGGTTCTGCCGACGGTCTCGCCTTCGAGGGGGGAGCCTCCCCCGTGTTCAGTCCGATTTTCGTGCATTTCCCACGGTGGGAAATGGTATCTTTCATTACGGGGACAAGGGTCTGAAGCGGTGAAGTCAGTAACCGGCATAGTTAAGGAAAGGGTTCGAATTTTCTCAACAGTACGAAAAAAGTGAGCAGGGAAGCTAGAGAAGGTGTCAGTGAGTCCCAAACGAGTGAACCGCAAAACTTAGGGAAATGCCCGAAAGCGTTTTAAAGGGTGAAATCGGGAACGAGGAAATGATCGGAAAGTGCCTGAAAGTGCTAAATGAGTAAACAGAAAAACGAAGAAAAATGTTTGAAAAGAAGAAGTGAGTAACCAGGAAAACTTAGAAAAATGTTCAAAACGAAGAAATCAGTAACCAGGAAAACTTAGAAAAATGATCAAAAAGAAGAAATGAGTAACCAGGAAAACTTAGAAAAATGTTTAAAAAGAAGAAATCAGTAACCAGGAAAACTTAGGAAAATGTTTAAAAAGAAGAAATCAGTAACCAGAAAAACTGCGAAAAATGTTTAAAAAGAAGAAATGAGTAACCAGAAAAACTTAGAAAAATGTTTAAAAAGAAGAAATCAGTAACCAGGAAAACTTAGAAAAATGTTTAAAAAGAAGAAATCAGTAACCAGGAAAACTTAGAAAAATGTTATAAAAGAAGAAGTGAGTAACCAGAAAAACTTAGAAAAATGTTTAAAAAGAAGAAATCAGTAACCAGAAAAACTTAGAAAAATGTTTAAAAAGAAGAAATCAGTAACCAGAAAAACTGCGAAAAATGTTTAAAAAGAAGAAATCAGTAACCAGAAAAACTTAGAAAAATGTTTAAAAAGAAGAAGTGAGTAACCAGAAAAACTTAGAAAAATGTTTAAAAAGAAGAAATCAGTAACCAGAAAAACGGCGAAAAATGTTTAAAAAGAAGAAATCAGTAACCAGACAAACTGCGAAAAATGTTTAAAAAGAAGAAATCAGTAACCAGAAAAACTTAGAAAAATGTTTAAAAAGAAGAAATCAGTAACCAGAAAAACTTAGAAAAATGTTTCAAAAGAAGAAGTGAGTAACCAGAAAAACTTAGAAAAATGTTTAAAAAGAAGAAGTGAGTAACCAGAAAAACTTAGAAAAATGTTTAAAAAGAAGAAATCAGTAACCAGAAAAACTTAGAAAAATGTTTAAAAAGAAGAAATCAGTAACCAGAAAAACTGCGAAAAATGTTTAAAAAGAAGAAATCAGTAACCAGACAAACTGCGAAAAATGTTTAAAAAGAAGAAATCAGTAACCAGGAAAACTTAGAAAAATGTTTAAAAAGAAGAAGTCAGTAACCAGAAAAACTTAGAAAAATGTTTAAAAAGAAGAAATCAGTAACCAGAAAAACTTAGAAAAATGTTTAAAAAGAAGAAATCAGTAACCAGAAAAACTGCGAAAAATGTTTAAAAAGAAGAAATCAGTAACCAGAAAAACTTAGAAAAATGTTTAAAAAGAAGAAGTGAGTAACCAGAAAAACTTAGAAAAATGTTTAAAAAGAAGAAATCAGTAACCAGAAAAACGGCGAAAAATGTTTAAAAAGAAGAAATCAGTAACCAGACAAACTGCGAAAAATGTTTAAAAAGAAGAAATCAGTAACCAGAAAAACTTAGAAAAATGTTTCAAAAGAAGAAGTGAGTAACCAGAAAAACTTAGAAAAATGTTTAAAAAGAAGAAGTGAGTAACCAGAAAAACTTAGAAAAATGTTTAAAAAGAAGAAATCAGTAACCAGAAAAACTTAGAAAAATGTTTAAAAAGAAGAAATCAGTAACCAGAAAAACTGCGAAAAATGTTTAAAAAGAAGAAATCAGTAACCAGACAAACTGCGAAAAATGTTTAAAAAGAAGAAATCAGTAACCAGGAAAACTTAGAAAAATGTTTAAAAAGAAGAAGTGAGTAACCAGAAAAACTTAGAAAAATGTTTAAAAAGAAGAAATCAGTAACCAGAAAAACTTAGAAAAATGTTTAAAAAGAAGAAATCAGTAACCAGAAAAACTGCGAAAAATGTTTAAAAAGAAGAAATCAGTAACCAGAAAAACTTAGAAAAATGTTTAAAAAGAAGAAGTGAGTAACCAGAAAAACTTAGAAAAATGTTTAAAAAGAAGAAATCAGTAACCAGAAAAACGGCGAAAAATGTTTAAAAAGAAGAAATCAGTAACCAGACAAACTGCGAAAAATGTTTAAAAAGAAGAAATCAGTAACCAGAAAAACTTAGAAAAATGTTTCAAAAGAAGAAGTGAGTAACCAGAAAAACTTAGAAAAATGTTTAAAAAGAAGAAGTGAGTAACCAGAAAAACTTAGAAAAATGTTTAAAAAGAAGAAATCAGTAACCAGAAAAACTTAGAAAAATGTTTAAAAAGAAGAAATCAGTAACCAGAAAAACTTAGAAAAATGTTTAAAAAGAAGAAATCAGTAACCAGAAAAACTGCGAAAAATGTTTAAAAAGAAGAAATCAGTAACCAGACAAACTGCGAAAAATGTTTAAAAAGAAGAAATCAGTAACCAGGAAAACTTAGAAAAATGTTTAAAAAGAAGAAGTGAGTAACCAGAAAAACTTAGAAAAATGTTTAAAAAGAAGAAATCAGTAACCAGAAAAACTTAGAAAAATGTTTAAAAAGAAGAAATCAGTAACCAGAAAAACTGCGAAAAATGTTTAAAAAGAAGAAATCAGTAACCAGAAAAACTTAGAAAAATGTTTAAAAAGAAGAAGTGAGTAACCAGAAAAACTTAGAAAAATGTTTAAAAAGAAGAAATCAGTAACCAGAAAAACGGCGAAAAATGTTTAAAAAGAAGAAATCAGTAACCAGACAAACTGCGAAAAATGTTTAAAAAGAAGAAATCAGTAACCAGAAAAACTTAGAAAAATGTTTAAAAAGAAGAAATCAGTAACCAGAAAAACTTAGAAAAATGTTTCAAAAGAAGAAGTGAGTAACCAGAAAAACTTAGAAAAATGTTTAAAAAGAAGAAGTGAGTAACCAGAAAAACTTAGAAAAATGTTTAAAAAGAAGAAATCAGTAACCAGAAAAACTTAGAAAAATGTTTAAAAAGAAGAAATCAGTAACCAGAAAAACTTAGAAAAATGTTTAAAAAGAAGAAATCAGTAACCAGGAAAACTTAGAAAAATGTTTAAAAAGAAGAAATCAGTAACCAGAAAAACTGCGAAAAATGTTTAAAAAGAAGAAATGAGTAACCAGGAAAACTTAGAAAAATGTTTAAAAAGAAGAAGTGAGTAACCAGAAAAACTTAGAAAAATGTTTAAAAAGAAGAAATCAGTAACCAGACAAACTTAGAAAAATGTTTAAAAAGAAGAAATCATTAACCAGACAAACTGCGAAAAATGTTTAAAAAGAAGAAATCAGTAACCAGAAAAACTTAGAAAAATGTTTAAAAAGAAGAAATCAGTAACCAGAAAAACTTAGAAAAATGTTTAAAAAGAAGAAATCAGTAACCAGGAAAACTTAGAAAAATGTTTAAAAAGAAGAAGTGAGTAACCAGAAAAACTTAGAAAAATGTTTAAAAAGAAGAAATCAGTAACCAGAAAAACGGCGAAAAATGTTTAAAAAGAAGAAATCAGTAACCAGACAAACTGCGAAAAATGTTTAAAAAGAAGAAGTCAGTAACCAGAAAAACTTAGAAAAATGTTTAAAAAGAAGAAATGAGTAACCAGAAAAACTTAGAAAAATGTTTAAAAAGAAGAAATCAGTAACCAGAAAAACTTAGAAAAATGTTTAAAAAGAAGAAGTGAGTAACCAGGAAAACTTAGAAAAATGTTTAAAAAGAAGAAATGAGTAACCAGAAAAACTTAGAAAAATGTTTAAAAAGAAGAAATCAGTAACCAGAAAAACTTAGAAAAATGTTTAAAAAGAAGAAATGAGTAACCAGAAAAACTTAGAAAAATGTTTAAAAAGAAGAAATCAGTAACCAGAAAAACGGCGAAAAATGTTTAAAAAGAAGAAATCAGTAACCAGAAAAACGGCGAAAAATGTTTAAAAAGAAGAAATCAGTAACCAGAAAAACTTAGAAAAATGTTTAAAAAGAAGAAGTGAGTAACCAGAAAAACTTAGAAAAATGTTTAAAAAGAAGAAATGAGTAACCAGAAAAACTTAGAAAAATGTTTAAAAAGAAGAAATCAGTAACCAGAAAAACTTAGAAAAATGTTTAAAAAGAAGAAATGAGTAACCAGAAAAACGGCGAAAAATGTTTAAAAAGAAGAAATCAGTAACCAGAAAAACGGCGAAAAATGTTTAAAAAGAAGAAATCAGTAACCAGACAAACTGCGAAAAATGTTTAAAAAGAAGAAATCAGTAACCAGAAAAACTTAGAAAAATGTTTAAAAAGAAGAAATCAGTAACCAGGAAAACTTGGAAAAAAACACTTAGAAAAATTTTCAGCAAAGTGTGAAAAATATTCTAAGTGTCAGCGGAGGAAAATGCTGCAGCATCGGGAAAGATTCGCAAACTTACACCGAACATGTGCTCCGAAGTGCCGGAGGAATTGGGTGAATTGAGCCCGGCAAATGGCCAGCTGTCGTTTTGTGCCTGCAGCCCGAAAACTTTAACTTTGTCTGTCGCGGAAGTCCGGACCGAGAAAAATCCAAACGGTTTTGACCGGACCGAGTTCCAGACCGATGCAGTCAAATTTGGAATTCAGACCCATTCAGTGCCACTTGTAGTTTTTCCGCAGTGAGGTTGGCGGGGTACCCGGAGATATATGGGAACACGATTTTTAGAACAAAATGGCGGCGCGGGACCGTTCTGAAAGGCATCCGAAAAACGGTTCCACGGGCATAGCACTTTAATGACAGGTATGAGTGCATGCCGGAGAGCTCTTGGAAGTCGAATTTTTGACACTTTGTCAATTTTTTGACAGATTTGACAAACTCTTTCTGTCTGTTCTAAGAGTCAGTCAGAGACTTGTGCGGCGGTCTTTTGACACTATTGGAGGGCGGGCAAACCCCACGTTGACTCCGGCCGTCCCTCCACAGGCGCTCGTGTCCAAAATGAAGGCGAGAGACGCGAGTGGCCTGGTTCCCTTGGGTGTTGCCAAGAAGGCTGCGGGCTGACCGTTGCCTGAGCACTCCCTAAAGCCTCTTGTGATGAGAGCAGACCTCGCCTGCCGCACGACCGGCTCTGGGAGTCGTTGGGCCGCTATTTGTGAATAGTCTGGTCCTCCTCTGCCACCCGGACAAGCGCGATGGCTCTGCCGCCCTGCGGTGCTCGTCACCCAGGTTTGGGGAACACGATACTCGTAACAAAAATAAAAGGCGGCTCGGGACCTGCAGGCGAAAGGGGTCCCGTGGTGCTAAGCACGTCGACTTCGGGTCTCGGTGCAAGCCGGAGAGCTCACGGAAGTCTAAAGTTTTCGGCACGTGGTCGAATCTTTTCAAAGGCTTACCCGGCTCTTTCCGTCCATTCTGAGAGTAAGTCAGAGGCCGGTGCGGAGGTCTCTTGACAATCGGAGGGGGTGGTGGCCCTCCGCAGGCGCTCGTGTCGAAAATGAAGGCGAGAGACGCGAGTGGCCTGGTTCCCCTGGGTGTTGCCAGGAAGGCTGCGGGCTGAC